>NW_027397066.1:85593809-85712720 GCF_003265705.2 Callorhinus ursinus
TGGTTTCAGGTCTTTTCTGATTTGTATAGAGTATATTTGCTGGAGACATTGTTAACCTGTTAGCATTCTGTTCTCTCATTTGTCTATTCTCCTGTGGACAAAATGACAAGACAAAAAAAAAAAAAAAAACACCTCAGCAAAAAGAACAAGAGGTAGTACCGTCAGCCAGGGACCTACTCAATAGGACATTAGTACGATGTCGGACCTAGAGCTCAGAATCATGACTTTAAAGATACTAGCTGGGCTTGAAAAAAGCGTGGAAGTTATTAGAGAAACCCTTTCTGGAGAAATAAAAGAACTAAAATCTAACCAAGTCAAAAGCAAAAAGGCTATTAATGAGGTGCAATCAAAAATGGGGGCACTAACTGCTAGGATAAATGAGGCAGAAGAAAGAATCAGTGATATAGAAGACCAAATAATGGAAAATAAAGAGGCTGAGAAAAAGAGAGAGAAACAACTACAGGCTCACAAGGGCAGAATTCGAGAGAGAAGCGATATGAGAAGACGAAACAACATTAGAATAATTGGGATCCCAGAAGAAGAAGAGAGAGAGGGGCAGAAGGCATATTGGAGCAAATAATAGCAGAGAACTTCCCTAATGTGGGGAAAGAAACAGGCATCAAAATCGAGGAGGCACAGAGAACCCCTCTCAAAATCAATAAAAATAGGTCAACACCCCGACATCTAATAGTAAAACTTACGATGGGGCGCCTGGGTGGCTCAGTTGGTTAAGCGACTGCCTTCGGCTCAGGTCATGATCCTGGAGTCCCGGGATCAAGTCCTGCATCGGGCTCCCTGCTCAGCGGGGAGTCTGCTTCTCCCTCTGACCCTCTTCCCTCTCATGCTCTCTATCTCTCATTCTCTCTCTCAAATAAATAAATAAAATCTTAAAAAAAAAAAAACAAAACTTACGAGTCTCAGAAACAAAGAGAAAATCCTGAAAGCAGCTAGGGAGAAGAGATTTGTAACTTACAATGGTAGAAACATTAGATTGGCAACAGACCTATCCACAGAGACCTGGCAGGCCAGAAAGGACTGGCATGAGATCTTCAGAACACTAAATGAGAAAAATATGCAGCCAAGAATACTATATGCAGCTAGGCTCTCATTGAAAATAGAAGGAGAGATAAAAAGCTTCCAGGACAAACAAAAACTAAACGAATTTGCAAACACAAAACCAGCCCTACAAGAAATATTGAAAGAGGTCCTCTAAGCAAAAAGAGAGCCTAAAAGCAGCATAGATCAGAAAGGAACACAGACAATATACAATAACAGTCACCTTACAGGCAATACAATGGCACTAAATTCATACCTTTCAATAGTTACCCTGAATGTAAATGGGCTCAATGCCCCAATCAAAAGACACAGGCTATCAGATTGGATTAAAAAACAAGACCCATCCATACACTGTCTGCAAGAGACTCATTTTAGACCCAAAGACACCCCCAGATTGAAAGTGAGGGGGTGGAAAACCATTGACCATGCTAATGGACACCAAAAGAAAGCTGGGGTGGCATTCCTTACATCAGACAAATTAGATTTTAAAACAAAGACTGTAATAAGAGATGAAGAAGGACACTATATCCTACTTAAAGGGTCTATCCAACAAGAAGATCTAACAATTGTAAATATCTATGCCCCGAACATGGGAGCAGCCAATTATATAAGGCAATTAATAACAAAAGCAAAGAAACACATTGACAACAATACAATAATAGTGGAGGACTTTAACACCCCCCTGACTGAAATGGACAGATCATCTGAGCAAAAGATCAACAAGGAAATAAAGACTTTAAATGAAACACTGGACCAAATGGACTTTACAGACATATGCAGAACATTCCATCCCAAAGCAACGGAATACACATTCTTCTCTAGTGCCCATGGAACATTCTCCAGAATTGATCACATCCTAGGTCACAAATCAGGTCTCAACCGGTACCAAAAGATTGGGAACATTCCCTGCATATTTTCAGAGCACAGTGCTTTGAAACTAGAACTCAATCACAAGAGGAAAGTCGGAAAGAACTCAAATACATGGAGGCTAAAGAGCATCCTACTAAAGAAAGAATGGGTCCACCAGGAAATTAAAGAAGAATTAAACAAATTCATGGAAACCAATGAAAATGAAAACACAACTGTTCAAAATCTTTGGGATACCAGCAAAGGCAGTCCTGAGAGGAAAGTATATAGCAATACAAGCCTTTCTCAAGAAACAAGAAAGGTCTCAAATACACAACCTAACCCTACACCTAAAGGAGCTGGAGAAAAAACAGCAAATAAAACCTAAACGCAGCAGGAGAAGAGAAAGAATAAAGATCAGAGCAGAAATCAATGAAATAGAAACCAAAAGAACAGTACAACAGATCAACGAAACTAGGAGCTGGTTCTTTGAAAGAATTAACAAGATTGATAAACCCCTGGCCAGACTTATCAAAAAGAAAAGAGAAATGACCCAAATCAACAAAATCATGAATGAAAGAGGAGAGCTCACAACCAACACCAAAGAAATACACACAATTATAAGAACATATTATGAGCAACTCTATGCCAGCAAATTAGATAACCTGGAAGAAATGGGTGCATTCCTAGAGATGTATCAACTACCAAAACTGAACCAGGAAGAAAGAGAAAACCTGAACAGACCTATAACCACTAAGGGAATTGAAGCAGTCATCAAAAATCTCCCAACAAACAAAAGTCCAGGGCCAGATGGCTTCCCAGGGGAATTCTATCAGACATTTAAAGAAGAATTAATACCTATTCTCCTGAAACTGTGCCAAAAAATAGAAATGGAAGGAAAACTTCCAAACTCATTTTATGAGGCCACCATTACCTTGATCCCCAAACCAGACAAAGACCCCATCGAAAAGGAGAATTACAGACCAATATCCTTGATGAACATGGATGCAAAAATTCTCACCAAAATCCTAGACAATAGGATCCAACAGTACATTAAAAGGATTATTCACCATGACCAAGTGGGATTTATCCCTGGGCTGCAAGGCTGGTTCAACATCCGCAAATCAATCAACATGATACAATACATTAACAAAAGAAAGAACAAGAATCATATGATCCTCTCAATAGATGCAGAAAAAGCATTTGACAAAGTACAGCATCCTTTCTTGATCGAAACTCTTCAGAGTATAGGGATAGAGGATACATACCTCAATATCATAAAAGCCATCTATGAAAAATCTACAGCGAATATCATTCTCAATGGGGAAAAGCTGAGAGCTTTTCCCCTAAGGTGAGGAATGTGGCAGGGATGTCCACTCTCACCACTGCTATTCAACATAGTATTAGAAGTCCTAGCCACAGCAATCAGACAACAAAAAGAAATCAAAGGCATCCAAATCAGCAAAGAGGAAGTCAAACTCTCACTCTTTGCAGATGATATGATACTGTATGTGGAAAACCCAAAAGACTCCACCCCAAAACTGCTAGAACTCATACAGGAATTCAGTCAAGTAGCAGGATATAAAATCAATGCACAGAAATCAGTGGCATTCCTATACACCACCAAGACAGAAGAGAGACAAATCAAGGAGTTGATCCCATTTACAATTGCACCCAAAACCATAAGATACCTAGGAATAAATTTAACCAAAGAGGCAAAGGATCTGTACTCAGAAAACTATAAAATACTCATGAAAGAAATTGAAGAAGACACAAAGAAATGGAAAAACGGTCCATGCTCATGGATTGGAAGAACAAACATTGTGAAGATGTCAATGCTACCTAGATCAATCCACACATTCAATGCAATCCCCATCAAAATACCATCCACCTTTTTCAAAGAAATGGAACAAATAATCCTAAAATTTGTATGGAACCAGAAGAGACCCCGAATAGCCAGAGGAATCTTGAAAAAGAAAAGCAAAGTTGGCAGCATCACACTTCCGGACTTCCAGCTCTATTACAAAGCTGTCATCATCAAGACAGTATGGTACTGGCACAAAAGCAGACACATAGATCAATGGAACAGAATAGAGAGCCCAGAAATGGACCCTCAACTCTATGGTCAACTCATCTCTGACAAAGCAGGAAAGAATGTCCAATGGAATAAAGACAGTCTCTTCAACAAATGCTGTTGGGAAAATTGGACAGCCACGTGCAGAAGAATGAAACTGGACCATTTCCTTACACCACACACAAAAATAGACTCCAAATGGTTGAAAGACCTAAACGTGAGACAGGAGTCCATCAAAATCCTAATGGAGAACACAGGCAGCAACCTCTTCGACCTCAGCCGCAGCAACTTCTTCCTAGAAACGTCGCCAAAGGCAAGGGAAGCCAGGGCAAAAATGAACTATTGGGATTTCATGAAGATAAAAAGCTTTTGCACAGCAAAAGAAACAGTCCACAAAACCAAAAGACAACCGACAGAATGGGAGGAAATATTTGCAAATGACATATCAGATAAAGGGCTAGTATCCAAAATCTATAAAGAACTTATCAAACTCAACACCCAAAGAACAAATAATCCAATCAAGAAATGGGCAGAAGACATGAACAGACATTTTTCCAAAGAAGACATCCAAATGGCCAACAGACACATGAAAAAGTGCTCAACATCGCTCAGCATCAGGGAAATCCAAATCAAAACCTCAATGAGTTACCACCTCACCTCACACCCGTCCGAATGGCTAAAATTAACAACTCAGGAAACGACAGATGTTGGCAGGGATGTGGAGAAAGGGGAACCCTCCTACACTGTTGGTGGGAATGCAAGCTGGTGCAACCACTCTGGAAAACAGTATCGAGGTTCCTCAAACAGTTGAAAATAGAGCTACCCTACGATCCAGCAATTGCAATACAGGGTATGTACCAGAAAGATACAAATGTAGGGATCCGAAGGGGTACGTGCACCCCAGTGTTTATAGCGGCAATGTCCACAATAGCCAAACTGTGGAAAGAGCCAAGATGTCCATCGGCAGATGAATGGATAAAGAAGATGTGGTATATATACACAATGGAATATTATGCAGCCATCAAAAGGAATGAGATCTTGCCATTTGCAACGACATGGATGGAACGGGAGGGTGTTGTGCTGAGTGAAATAAGTCAATCAGAGAAAGACATGTTTCATATGACCTCACTGATATGAGGAATTCTTAATCTCAGGAAATAAACTGAGGGTTGCTGGAGTGGTGGGGGGGTGGGAGGGATTGGGTGGCTGGGTGATAGACATTGGGGAGGGTATGTGCTATGGTGAGCACTGTGAATTGTACAAGACTGATGAATCACGGATCTGTACTTCTGAAACAATTAATGTAATATATGTTAAGAAAAAAAAAGAAGAAAAGATAGCAGGAGGGGAAGAATGAAGTGGAGTAAGTCGGAGGGGGAGACGAACCATTAGAGATGATGGACTCTGAGAAACAAACTGAGGGTTCTAGAGGGGAGGGGGGTGGGGGATGGCTTAGCCTGGTGATGGGTATTAAAGAGGGCACATTCTGCGTGGAGTACTGGGTGTTATGCACAAAGAATGAATCATGTAACACATCAAAAACTAATGATGTAATGTATGGTGATAAACATAATAAAAAATTATTAAAAAAAAACAATGTGGACAAAATATCTTGAGGTGGGAAGAAAAACCCATCTTGCAAGTATAAGGATTAAAATAAAAAGTTGAAGCAGCTGGAGTATAAAGAGAAAAAGAGATGACATGAGATTGCAGAGCCAGATCACAAGATCCTCACAGATGACATTTAGGTTTTTATTCTAAGAGTAATGAGAAATTACTGACAATAGCATGGAATCACATGAACTCTGTGTGTGATTTACTCACTTCATGTTTCCATGTCATATTTGGTAATCCTCAGAGTATTTCAGACTCTTCTATTATTATTATATTTGCTATGGTAGTCAGTGATCTTTGTTTATTACTAGTGCAATTGCTCTGGGTGCCACAAACCACACCCATATAGGACAGTGAACTTAATAGATGAATGTTGAGTGTGTTCTGACCCCTCCATTTACCACCCATCCCCCCATCTCTCTCCCTCTCCTTGGGTCTCCCTATTCCCTGAGACATATTGAAATTAGGCCAGTCAATAACCCTACAATGGCCTCTAAGTGTTCAACTGAAAGGAAGAGTCACATGTCTCTCACTTTAAGTCAAGAACTAAAAATGATTAAGCTTAGTGAGGAAGGCCTATCAAAAGCTGAGACAGGCTGAAAGCTGGACCTCTTGCACCAGTCAAATAAGTTAGTGAAGGCAAAGGAAATATTCTTTTTTTTAAATTTTTTATTGTTATGTTAATCACCATACATTACATCATTAGTTTTTGATGTAGTGTTCCATGATTCATTGTTTGTGCATAACACCCAGTGCTCCACGCAGAACGTGCCCTCTTTAATACCCCTCACCAGGCTAACCCATCCCCCACCCCCCTCCCCTCTAGAACCCTCAGTTTGTTTTTCAGAGTCCATCGTCTCTCATGGTTCGTCTCCCCCTCCGATTCCCCCCTTCATTCTTCCCCTCCTGCTATCTCCTTTTTTTTTTTTTTTACATAATATTGCATTACTTGTTTCAGAGGTACAGATCTGTGATTCAACAGTCTTGCACAATTCACAGCAGTCACCATAGCACATACCCTCCCCAATATCTATCACCCAGCCACCCCATCCCTCTCACCCCACCCCCACTCCAGCAACCCTCAGTTTGTTTCCTGAGATTAAGAATTCAAAGGAAATATTCTTGAAGAAAATTAAAAGTGCTATTCCAGTGAACACATGAATGCTAAGAAAGTGAAACATTCTTATTGTTGATATGGAGAAAGTTTGAATGGTCTGGATAGATCAAACCAGCTACAACATTCCCTTAAGCCAAAACCTAATCCAGAGCACAGCTCTCACTCTCTTCAATTCTATAAAGACTGAAAGATGTGAGGAAACTGCAGAAGTTGGAAGCTAGCAGAGGTTGGGTCATGGGATTTAAGGAAAGAAGCCATTTCCATAACATCAAGGTAAAGTAAAGCAGCAAGAGCTGATGTAGAAGCTGCAGTAAGTTATCTGGAAGATCTAGCTATGATCATTAAAGAAGTTGGCTACACTAAACAGCAGATTTTCAATGTAGATGAAACAGTATTCTGTTGGAAGAAGATGCCATCTAGGAATTTTATAGCTAGAGAGGAGAAGTCAATGCCTGACTTCAAGGCTTTAAAGGACAGACTAACTTCCTTATTAGGGTCTAATGCAGCTGGTGACTATAGGTTGAAGCCAATGCTCATTTACCATCCCCGAAATCCTTGGGCTCTTAAAAATTATGCTAAATCTACTCTATTTGTGTTCTATAAATGGAACAATAAAGCCTGGATGAAAGCACATCTGTTTACAACATTATTTTAAGCCCACACTTATTCAGGAAGAAGTTTCCTTTAAAAATATTACTGCTCAGTGACAATGTACCTTGTCACTCGAGAGTTCTGACGGAGATGTACGATGAGATTCATGTTCTTTTCATGCCTTTTAACACAACATGCATCCTGTAGCCCAGGGATCAAGGAGTAATTTCAACTTTCAAGTCTTTTTATTGAAGAAATACAGTTTGTAAGGGCATAGCTGCCACAGATAGATAGTGATTCTTCCGATGGAACGGAGCAAAGCAAACTGAAAACCTTCTGGAGAGGATTCACCATTCTAGATGCCATTAAGAACAGTTGTGATTTATGGGAAGAGGTTAAATATTAACATAAACAGGAGTTTGGAAGAAGTTGATCCTAACCCCAATAGATGACTTTGAGGGGTTCAAAACGTCAGCAGGAAAAAGTAACTGCAGATGTAGGGGAAACAGCAAGAGAACTAGAGTTAGAAGTAGAGCCTGAAGATGGGATTAAATTGCTGCAATCTCAGGATAAAAATGGATGAGGAGCTGCTTCTTATGGATGAACAAAGAAAGTGGTCTCTTGAGATGGAATCTATTTCTGGTGAAGATGCTGTGAAGACTGTTGAAATGACAACAAAGGATTTAGAATAGTACATAAACCTTGCTGATAAAGCGGCAGCAGGATTTGAGACAATTGTCTCTAATACAGAGGTCTACTGTAGGTAAAATGTTTCATACACCATTGTTTGCTACAGAGAAATTGTTCATGAAAGAAGAATCCATTCAGCAAACTTCATTGTTGTCTTATTTTAAGAAATTGCCATAGCCACCCCGACCTTTGGCAACCACCACCCTGATCAGTCAGCAGCCATCAATATGGAGGCAAGACCCTCCACCAGCAAAAAGATTACAACTCGTTGAAAGCTCAGATGATGGTTAGCATATTTTAGCAATAAACTATTTTTTAATTAAGGAATGAACATTTTTTTTGACGTATTGCTATCCCACACTTAACAGACCAAAGCATAGTCTAAACATCTTTTAAATGCACTGAGAAACCAAATTTGTTTGGCTCGACTTATTGCAATATTTGCTTTATGGTGGTCTGGAACTAAACCCACAATACCTTCAAGGTATTCCTGCCATCCCAATGAGAAATGACAGCAACTTGGACTAGGTTGGTAGTATCTCTCAGGTCTTTTGAACTTTGTCTTTTTCTTTCTTTCAATTCCAATCTCTTTGGCTCACTACTGTACCCTCGGGTTTTACATCCCAAGGATGTTCGAGCCTTGCCCCTTCTCAACTGGGAAGAATGTGAAGTTCAAGAGCTTCACTCTATCTCTTCTTGCCACTCCTCTACATGATGCCTGCTCCATTCACATTTTCCACTGTTTTTACTTATTTGTATATTTATTTCAACCATTTGATTGAGTTCCATGGTGATGGTAAATGTGTCGGGAATCATGTTTTATTCATCTTGATATTCCCAGTAGCTGGCACATTGAAGATACACAATAATACTTGTTGAATAGATGAGGAATTAAATCAATTGCTGGTTTGCCAACACAAAAAAATATTCCCAATATTCTTCTTACTGCCGCTCTGTAGACATCATGAATTTTGGGGTGGATAAAGGCATTTCCATATGGTCAAAATATATAAGCTATGGATTAAGTCATCCATTAGCTGTTGGATGTGCACTTCATCCTCAAATATACATACATATAAGTAACTTAATAGTATACAAATATACCTACAATGTTAAAATTATGTAAAGATTAATAATGCATTTGGGGAGCAAACTGTATACATAATTTTCCATACGGTCCGTTAAATGACTCAAAGTAGGACATAGTGAACTGAAGGAAGAGAACCTAAAAAGCCCAAAAGATTCCACGTAGGTTCTCCGAACTTTCCAATTCCCAGACAATAGGTTAAATATTATAAGATGCTCAGTCATCAAATTCAATTGCAACGGCACAACAGTGACCAAATCTTAGCCACGAAAAATGTTTAATAACCCACACTGATCCTTAGTTATTGTGGAGCATGATTTAAACTCTGCTGACTAAACACACACACACACACACACACACACACTGAGATCAATCTAGCTACACCCATACACACATATTAATTCAATATTAATAAATAAAATTACAAATATCAATAAAATTTATAAATAAAATCATAAAGCAGTTCATGCAACCATGAGACAAGCTCTCAAAGGATACAATGGATACAGACTTTCAGCTACATGTTTTATGATGTTATCAAAACACTACAGTTTAACTGTATGCTTTTCCACCTTCCCTTCCACTTGTGCGGTTTTCCTGAAGCCATATGATTTTAGATAGAAGATCACTTTTTAGAAAAGTCATAAGCAGATCATAATTCAAACCAGGCAATCAGATTCTCCTACCACCTAACTACTGAAGAGGTCATGTCATGCAATCCTCTATTAAAAATGCTTTACATGCAGTATTTATACAGGATTAAGAGTAGCATTTAAAAGTACTGTTCTTGGAAAGAGGTCTGTATACTGTTTCCAATTTGTGATATTATAACACCTGTTAACCAGAATGATTTTTGTCATAAATAGTATTTATAAACAAAGCATTGATTTAGACTAAAAAGATAGTTTGGTTGATGTTTAAATATATATATATGCCTTAAAAATTGGCCCAAAAACTGAATTGCGAAGGACACAAGACAGATCTTAAGCCAAGATACTAGAAGAAAGATTAGAAATAAAATCTCCAAATACGAATAAATTTCTTAGGTAACTATGCTACTTATATAGTGTATGCAAATAAAACCTTAAATTTGTGTTCATTGTGTTTACTTCAAACATTTTTTCACCACTAAAAAGAGACAAAATAAAGACGAGTAGAAATAAAATGGAGAATAGCTTCTGCATAAAACATGCGAATAAAAACTCTTGCCAATAAACAAATTGAAAAAATACATGATTTTTGCAGAAACCATATGAAATTATCGGACTCAATGTCTAAATAAGGTATAGAACTTGTCCCCTCTCCCTTCTTGGTTAATTCAAACTATTCTGAATTATTCTTATCACTACAAATGAACCTCCAAGTACTTGTATACTTGAAGATTTCAAATAAGGAAAGTTAACTTCTATGAAAATCCAATTCTGTATTTTTGCCCTATTGTTGCTTATACCACAATATAATAAACACAGCAACTCACCTGAAAAAATTGCTGAGGATCCAGGAACTCCCATAATTCAAGTTACCTAATTCTTCTTTCTCAGACTATGTAATCTAATTCTGTTGCCATGGCCAAGACATTTTATGTTTGTGATATTATACTAAGAGAACACATCCTGAAATTTCTAAAACTTATAAAAATCTTCTAATGTGGTATGATTTTCTGTGGACATGGACTCTCTCAATTGTCTGAAGTCCTGGGTTTGCAATCATATTAAAGATTTCCAAGATATAAAATTGTGTTCTACGTTTCTTGTAGGTTATGAGGCATCAAAAAAAATGAAAGCTTTGTTCTGAGAAGCAGTGAAGTAAGGGTTAAGCACTTTCACCACCAAGTAATAAGCGGCATGGTTGGACCCCAGTATTCCATAATAAAAAAAGTGACACAATAAAAATTTAATCTCAGAGAATTGCTGGGAGGGGCTGAAGATAGAATTCCAGTGTTGCTCATTTCTTCATGCACTTGAAGGCTTTCAAGTATTACCACCAGGACGTTTCATTCATGGCACAAGGCTTTCATGGGATGCTTTCTCCTGGCACACTTAAGATGGAGAAGGAAGGAGACAAGTTTGGATACATTCATTTCTTCCTCTATTTTGGTGACCTTTTAAAGCTTTCAACAAAGAATATATCCTTTAGAAATGTGAAAAGAACCGTGTTCTTCTTTTTTTCTTGTCTTTAAATATATGAGAAAGACAAAATCTATGAGAAAAACAAAATGAACAAAACTGGCATATTTTATGAAAGATTTATATACAGTATTCATTCTGCTGACATAAGGGCAAGTGTAGAATTATAAACTTTTTTTAATCATAAACAAAATTAGATTTTCAGGATATGTTCATAACTTCAATTCCCACAAATAAAAATTTGTTCATGGAAAAATAGAGATATTTTGAATACTAAAGTCCTTTATTCAACATCACAGAAATTTCACAAAAACAACTTTACTGGGCAAATTGAATGTGTTTTTTTTTTTAGGGTTTTTTTTTTTTTACAGTTTTGTACATGCCCCATAAGTAATTTTCTTTAATAAATACACTGTTTTCCAAAACTGCTTTTTTATAATTGCACAAGCATACATACACCTTTACACAAATATCTATTAGAAAATTTAATAGATGACTGCACAGTTCAGAATAGGAGAACGTTGTGAAAGGAGTACATTTCATGGCCCATGTTCCTGAACTATCTGACTTCCTTGTCATTGTGAAAATGGAATCCCTCCTCACATAGTAGCTGTCTTTTATTCACTAGGAATACAGATCTCAGTGTGAAACTGCCAAATTTAATAAAAACAAAATCTGAAACATTTAGCTGTTACATGAGAACCAACTGTTTGATATCACTGTGAATCTAACCATGATCAAAGACCCACTACAGCTTTTTGCTGAACGTGTTTGACCCTGAATAGTGTGCTCATTTAACTGCTTTCCTTTTTTTCATTATTTGATTACAGATACTATTGGCTTAAAGACTTTATATGCTTTAGCATTAATTGTACAACTTACATGCCAGGGGTTCTAAATGAAAGGAAGGGAATATTCCTTTCTGTTAGTGACTGCTTAATACTAATTCATGGGAAGCCCACCATCTCTTGCTCCCTATAAATGTGTTTAGAAGTAGGAAGTTGGGTGTTGGGGAATCAAGCAACCAGGAGATGTTTTTGTATACTCTTACACTGGAGAAAGATTTTACTGTTTTCTTTCCTAAGGATGGATACTTTTCTTGTTTGTAAATATGCCTCCTCTTGTACACAGGCAGGCAAAATCCATCAGAAAGCCACTTTGGTCTGAAGGCCTGGAAAGAGGGAGGTTTGCATTATGAAGGTCTTGTAATGTTTAGGGTGCTGAGTGACAGCTGACAAGGAAATTGGTTCACTGCACTTCGTACTAACACCCCTCGTATTTTCCAGCTCTCCCCAGCTGCTGACAGAATGTGGCATCTCCTTGTCTACACCTAGAGAAGGTAAGAATCCTGTGTATGTTGACCTCCCTTACAAAGCTTTTAATGTGGCTTCTCTGATATGTAATTTTTAAGTTGTATAGTCCGCCACCATCTATATTCTGATTGTTATCTTCTGATTTTTCTTGGTACTGAATGTGATACGTACAGCGAACAATTTTCAAAAGTTACATTGCATTGGTATTTTAGAATCATGAAAAATGTAAACCTTTAAATCACTCCCTCGAGGTTATAATGATATGCTTTACAAGTTCTCAGTATACGGACTTACGGAGAAGAGAACCAAAGGGAGACTGGAAGAGTAACATCTTTCTTCAACATCACCAACGAGAACTTTATATGTACCCTACATTATATAAAGAGTTTTACCAAAAACATAAAAATTGGGTGGTGTAAAAGAACAATGTCAAGAACAAAAACATATAAAAGAATTAAAGAAAAGCTGTACTTTTCCATTTCAATAATCAACAGATTTTCTTTCATTAAAAAAAATTGAATTGACATGTAAAACACCACATTTTACAATATACAGGTTCATTAGTTCTTTAAGAAAACAAACAAAAACACATCAAGACACGCAATACTAGCATGTATTTTAGACTCTCAGTACATTGTCGTGAGATCTTTACATGTTACTGTATGCCTAATGCAGCTTGAATTGACGTTTGCTTCAATTCTGTAGTAACAATCATCATTTTCCAAAAAGCAAGGCAAACTTACCATTCAAGTGTGAAAGTAAGTTTTCGCTTACTTGTAATTAATTAGCACACTGGCTTAAAAAATAAGTCAAATCAAATCAAAGTGGACAAGAAAGAACTCATATAGTTCTCATTGGTCCCACAGCAGAAACAGAAATTCTAACTAGAAACCCTCAAAGGAATTATACATCAAGCAGAAAGCTATCTCAGAATTAACATACAGCACATTTTAGCTTGCGATTATTTAATGATCTTCTTGAAACATGGATAGGTGTAATATAGAATCAGTTTTCCTTAAAAAGCCCATTTGACTGTAACTGGAGGCCTTGTGTTCCCACTCTAGCCAGGTTCAGTCACTTGCTTTTCACATTGGAGTTTGCAGGTACCTTCTCCACCCTCCCACCCGGACTCATGATGAAGTGCTCCTTCCGTGTTTTTTAAAATCTCCTGTCATATTATTTCCCATTCACAACTACAACTAGCCTTTTAAAATTATTAATCTGCTAGTCTTTCTAAAACTTTACAGCCCTTTTCATCACCCTTTCTCAAGTTATTTTTCTTTGCATAATCCATCTTGCTAACATTTTTCAGCAGACTAGTGGATGTCACAGGCTAAAAGAGCTGGCTAGTGGATAAAAAACAAAAGTTACAGTAACATGGCAACTTCGATACTCCATGTATTTTTGCTAAACTCTATTTTATTCCTGAAGATGAAAACTGTCTTTATGATCTGGCAAGAAAAAGAAAATGATATAAACTTCCTAGGTATCATGTTATCACAAATAATATCTGTCCTATTGGGACAGCCTTAGGAACCTTGACTGCCATAAGAAAACCAAATCCTACATGAAAATATAGCACAGATCCTATGAAGCATTAGCTCCTTTGTGTTTGGGGCTGTTTGCACTTATGGAATTCCACAGAATGTGGCCCTGCCTTCTCAGGAATGAAAGCATCAAGTGACAAAAATGGGAATGGGAGCAATGGAACATTCCACTGAGGGCCTAGGGGAAGGCCACTGGTCCAACTGGGAGGCTATGAGAAAGGAAGTGAAAAAGAGATTTAAAAGCCTCACCTTTATGAATGTGTTTAATTCTTTTTAACTTAAAAATATATCTAGTCATGCCTCAATGCGGGAGGTCTTTATGTATTCAAATTTTAAAACAAACTACCCATTTCATAACATACATTGAATTAAAACATTTGGGTACATTTTATTAAGTGTTTTTTTTTCCTACCAAAAAAAAAAAAGCAAAATATAAACAAACAAAAAATACATATACCCCATGTTGAGCTGAGAAAAAAAAAGTCAATCATGAATTTCTCCCCCTAAGATATGATACTTTTCTCTGTATCCTAGAAAACACTGTTTTTTTTTTTTAATTTATACAACTGATTCTGCATGTTCCCAACTACTCTGAGTACTCCGCCTTACAGTGCAACCCAAGACAAGTCAACTACACTAAGTATTTGGGAGGTATACCCTTCTGTACAGCTTGTTTGTAAGCAATGCAAGTGCATAACCACTACTCTAATATAGTGCTCAAAAGATTAATTGAAACTTTCATAACATCTTCCCCTCTTATAACAATACAACTGAAGGTAATTGCTGGATGCATCATAATCTTTTAGTCTTGTAAAACTTGGCATCAAGTCTCTACGGAAAGATGCATGGCAAAACATGCCCCTGCTGTTGCTGCTTCTAGAAACAACTGGCAAAAAATATTTAAAGCTAAAATTTATTGCTCCAGATTTAACTCGCAGAACCATACTGTTGTGTACAAACTGTTAATCTCCATAGATGCTCAGACATGATTGTCTCCTTGTGTCTAAACACACAAAATACAAGCTGCTATCTGTACAGTTTACAGTACTGAAACACATATATTTGAAAATGAAGTATAGATATGTACTTTGTAAAGATACATGATTTTACAGCAGGGGTTTACCCAAACTTATTTTTTACAGCCACTTTCAAAATAGACAACAACTTCACTAGTATAGCTAAATTACATCAAAGAAAGAATCAGTGTATTGAAAGTAAATAGACTGGCCAATTCCCCAAGCTCCCGGATTATTTTTATATGTCTTTTTTCTTTTCTTTTCCTTTTTTTTTTTTTTGGAAGAAACCCCTATACATAAAATGAAAATAATATCTGGATATTTTCTTCAGTGGTGGACTAAGCAGTTTCTTAAAACAAGACATTAGTTTGCCCTTCACTTCCAAATGCCTTGAAAATAAGATACACTACTGCTTTAAAAGAACCATCGGAATGCTTCAGCGCTGGGAACAGGTGTTCTCTATAAAAAAAGAGCAAGAAAACAAGTTAAGCTTTCTTTCTATGCCAATATAAAATTAGATTTTTCTCCTTTACACTTCAGCAATATTTTTAGTCAGCAATACACAACATAATGACTTGTATATTTCAACATTTAATAAAAAAAAGAAATGTTCAGTCTTAGAACATTACAAAAATTAGGATGTTGACTTTAACGCTAATTTACTGAATATAATGATTAAAACACATTAGTCTAAAAAATACAGGGAACAAAGCCTAGAACATGGATAACCATCAGAATAAAGGGGGAGGTTCAAACTATTAGCCAGTAGTAGCAAGTCCAGCCAGAAAATCTGTATCTGCTGCATACATATGCATCCTATATAAGGTGGATATTTAGAGAATTCAGAGAGGTAATTTCTTTATTCTGGGGAATTTCATTTATGACAGGACAACAAATATTACATTGATATTAATTCTATCATTTAACAACTCCTAATGCTAAACATTCCTACAAATAATCTAATGAGAACTATACTGACAATATATGCTACTATTTGAAAGTCTGCATTTTCAACAAATTAATGTCATATGTATGAAACAAACTTATACTAGCCAATTATACTCAGTGGAGCATAACTATCTTTTTGCGCCATAAAAAGACTGTAGTTTTCTAAAGGAGTAGTAAGTTAGCACCAGAAGTATGAGCAACCATTTTAACTAAATGCTTAGTTACGGTGGGGTTTTTTTGTTTTGTTTTGTTTTGTTTTTGGTGGTTGTTTTTTGGCCAGAAAAATGGTAAAGTATTGAATATTATACTACACTTGTATTCTTTAAAAAAGAGAATCACATGAGAACATATTGAAGGTACATAAAAAACAATAAGCTAAATTTTCCTATAGGGGCAAATGAAAGAGGGTTGATTTTATTTCCTTAGACCAGTCCAACAATCCTGTGTAGAATAAAGATGTCTGCCAAGAATAAGTAAGTAAGTTGGTATATTGAATGTTACTAAATTACTGGGTAGGTAGAGAGCACGAACACACACACATACCTCTTATAAACACATCTTAAGACAGTGTTATAGCACTTGAATTTCATATTTCAGAAAATACATGAAAAATTCTACTCTAAGTACTCTTTAATGATTGAAGTTAGCTTTATTTACTTTCTCACATTTGACTTATTTGGTTCACACAGTCCTACTGTAACAATGTCATCTAAAAATAAAAGTGTATTAGTTGGTTAAAAATGTCCATGAAATTTAAATGGAAAAAAATAACCATTTTGGAAAGCAAAGCTACTTTTCATTATTTGCACTAAAAAGAATTTTTAAAAACTTGTCCTCGCAGTCAACAAATTTCAAAAGAATGTGTAAGAACAAACTAATGATTTTTTTTGAAGTAAAATCTACTCCCAGTGTAAGTCTCAAACTCATGACCCCGAGATGAAGAGTTTCATGCTCTCCCAACTGAGGCAGCCAGGCACCTGAAACCAATGATTCTAATGCAAGTTTGTATAATGTATATACAAAAATATTTAACTTGTGAAGTATTCTCTAAAAATGCAAACAAGAAAGTCCATTATTCCTGCATAAATAGTACTTATTAATATTTTACTCTTTACTCCTCATGGTACAATGTTTTCTTCTCTCCAGCTCACTATGAATACCTGAAGTCCCATCATTTGATTTGGTTGATGAGAAAAACCCCTTTAGCATTCTCCAAAATTAACTTTTGAATGATAAATGTAATTGTATATGCTCATTACATTTATTTAGTCATTATTAAAGGAAGTATATGAAATAATAAACAACATATTCATTCTAATATTCATGCTTTACACACACACACACACACACACACACACAAGCAGTAAATGAAAACTTAGACGTTTATACCAGATGCTAAGCTTGCTGCCTGATGCCAACTAAGAATAAATTTTATATAAGTATGCATACTTATATAAATGTAGTCATTTTTAACAAGATAAGTTAGATCCAAACATATCCATGCAATTACAGATTCACATATGAAAAATAAACATGTGCATATATATTCATATATATTCACATTTACATGTATAGAATATGACATAGAGATGCCAATTTACTTTCAGATGCCAACTGGAAACAAGACTGTAAGTATATACTTAGATAATCTTGTATCTTGATAAACATATATGTTTATGAAGATAAACAGAAAAATGTATGGAGTACATTTTTTAAATGAGGTGAACTCCTTATGTCTTGGATACATTTTGAAATCTCTTTTCCAACTCTTTGCTCTTCCTGTGCCCCTTTCCATTACTCAATTTTATTTGCAATATTTAGAAAAAGCAAGCTTCATAAAATACCATCTGAGAGCAAAGGTGACTGTTGTGAGGAGAAAGAAAAACACTTCTCAATGCTTGTTAGCACCAAAAATTAATTAGATAGTGCAAATATGAGAAAAGCAGAGAACTGGTTTTCTTTACTAATACAACCTGTGACAAAATATAGCACTGTGATGTGTGCGTATTATTATGCATACATTGAGGCCAGTATGTAGCTCCATATATAAAGATACAGTCTACCGCTGCAGGGGAAGGGTGAAGATAAGCAGGGAAGCATCTTTTAAAAAATATTTCTCCCTTATATCAAGATTTTTGAGGACATGAAGCCTAGAGATGACTTGTTGGGAAATCACCTAAAATGTGTGAGAAAACAGGAAAACCACTAGTGCATTAATTAGAACAAATTATCAAGGCATTCACCAGAAGCTTGAAGTCAGGTTTCTCTAAATTTTATTCCAGGGTTAAAAAAGTAACAAAACTCCTTAGTGTTCCATAGGCCACACAAAACAAAAGATGTATGCCCAACCTCCTGCCCAATTTTCACTGGGCTCAGTGGAAATTTACTTTACGCCTGGACTGAGTTCTTTTTGGTCAAGATGGGGAAAACAACATTGTTTGCGTTCACCCATAAAATACTGGTTAAATAATAGGTTTTTTTATTAAGTCTGTACTAATTTGAGGACATATCTTCTCTATCCCTGCCAACTAATGAGGTCATCTTTGTTAGAGGACTTTTATTTCAAATGGTGTGGGGGCTCAACACACCAACGTGGAGAATTAAGCACCCTGACCAGCTACCTTAGGGTTATATAAATTCAACAGTCCCAGCTGGGGAATCACACTCTTGATGAGATTACAGTGACTTTCTGGATCTCCATGATGCTTGCAGGAAATCATTATCCTGAGTGACAGGAAAGCCAGATTCCCCAGGAAGAGAAGGGGGCGGGGAGGTAAAGAATAGAATGGAGTTGATCAGCATTGTTGAAGGCAGCCTTCACTGCTCATGCAGGTGCAAACACTGACATACAGCAGCCTGCTCCCAGGAGACCTGTGGAGAAACCCCCGCAGTCCTCAGTTCTCCTTCCCGTATTGCTGTAAAGCATGGTTTTCCAGAGCATTCATTCCTACAAAAGCCAGAGCTATATAAGGAAGACCTTAAACTAATGAGCTTAAAAGCATGACTTCTGTTTCCCTCCTAAATAACTTTAAAAAGCAATGATATTTCCCTGTATAAGATATATAAGAATTTTGTATAAGGTATATAAGAATGATATAATCCAAGCCCAAGTACAGTTTACACATACTTTTTAAAAAATGAAGACAAAAGTTATCAATATGTCTCCAGCAGAGGTATATTTAATTTTTGTTAAATCAACAATGACGAAATAATTAAACAACCTAAAAGAAATAAAAATCCCCAAAGCTGCCACCTAAAGAATTTGGGTATTTTTCTTTTTTGGTGCCTGCCAAGCAGGTGGTATCTTCAGGTTGAGGATGCATCTACACACTCTTGTGTAAAATATGGCAAGTCGAATATAAATTCACCTTCTGAAGGCTGCAAAACGATATCTACATTTCCCTCTATATAAAGATAGGTGGGATTGGCTATTCATATTTAGATACATTATGTAAAGCGTGGCACTAAACAAAACTCATTTTAATAAAGCCAGACATGAACTTTCAAAGGGCAAATTAAAGACAACTCGATGCTGAAATCTTCTTCAGAAAGTATAAGGCTATGCAAATTGAGATAATAATGATGACATTAGAAAATTCTGTAACTAAAGTTAAATATATCTTTCCAATATTTCTTCATATACTTTCTAATCCAAAAGTCGTGGTGATTTCCCCTAGGCCTTCAGAGTTCTACTGTGAAACAGGATGCTTCTAATACAATGATTTCCAAGCTGCAGTCGGTACTTTGGGCTACCATTATTCTTAAGCTAATCAAAAATAATTTCCGGTTTTCCCCTTTACTATTAAAGAAACGGAAGTCATCCAATCATTTTCTGATTCTCATGTAATGATGTGAGGTATGCTTTTTCCAATCAAAAGCAAAGCAATATCAATCTGTAGTTAGCCAATACAGCTTCGTTCAAACTCTTCTGAAATAGTGTTTTCCTGTGAGGAGTCCCCTATAAGTTTCTTAGGCTCCAATCATCTAAGACCTTGAAATTGGAGCACCTCACAGCATTTGACCTCTTCACGCTAGAACTTGAAAACCTCAATGAACCACTGAAATTTCACAATAGAAAGTACGTGAGTATTAGAAAAGATAATAGTAGGTATCATTGTTTGCCTTTAGATAATTGATTATATTTTGTTTTGGCTTCACATGAAACTTTAAAAATTTGGAGTATTTTGCATGAACAACAACAACAAAAGATTCCTGATGGTGAAAAAAACTACTTGTTTTTTTTCCTGATTTGATTCACAAAGAATGCTAAAACATCAAGTTATATAGGTTCTCAATTTTTTTACTGACAAAACTTCAAAACCTACTTGGAGAAATGGAAAATTGTATTATATATACAATATTGTGACTGTGAATACACACATTAAGACAAATTTTTGGATGATTAATAATTATGATCTAAAATGATACCTAGGAAATGTTAGAGACACCCCAAAATGCTTTTAGCAGAAATATTTTCTATATCCTATTTATAATTAATATACTTTAGAAACCATAGATCGGTACTCCACTAATTTTACTAGAATTATTATCAAGCACAAGTATAGAATAGATCAGTAAATCCGAGAGAACAATTAATTTATGATATATGATGATCTCACAGTCCAATAATTTATTATAATAAAAAACAACTTTATATTTTAATACCTCAATTAAAAATATATAAATTAATATAAACACTTTCCACTTTTTAGATTACAACTTACTTTCTTTTTCTGTCCTATTGTAATATATATGTCATATGCATTATGTAATATATAACATGTGTGCAGATATCACATATGTCACATATATATTGCACATATATCACATATGTGATATGTATCAGATTAATTCTTCTCATAATTCAGATTCATTAATCATATAATTGTATAAGTATTTGTATACTCACATTTTTATTTTGGCCATTATCCAGATGTAAACTAAAAATATCTATCAAAATTACCACTAACTGGAATATTAGACCCCTCTCTAAAAGACAGAAAGTACCAAATAGGTAACTGCATAACTTTTACGACCCAGTTTTTTGGAGGCCTTAAATATTAAGATTATAAGGAGAACTCTACTTTTTGGGTTTTCAAATTGACATGTATGGCCAGGATTTCTCTGATTAATGGTGGAGAACTGGCAATGGCTTTCTCATTAGTATCCATTCTCTGTGGGCTGTTCCTCCTGCTACTCTTCCCACTTTGCCAATAGAGAGCTCCTCCTCCTCCTCCCCCTCCTAGATGAATACCACCCCCCTCACCATCACTACTGTGATGGCATGATTTTAGGCGATGATAGCATGACTTGAGACGATAAACCTAGCTAACATTTACCGACGGAAAGATGAGTTTATATATTACGTTATACAGATGCTAAGTCAGGTCAATGTGCTGGTAGAGCCAGTTAGGAAAACAACTGTCTAAAGGAGAATGTGTGTGTCTAAAGGTTAGGAATGGGTTGGTAGGAAGGAAAGTAATAGCTTACCGCCGTGATTTACCTGAGTCCGAAAGTGGCCAAAAAACGTGCCCACCTTTGTCCCTAGTATCTAATGAACTACTTTATTTAGGCAATTCTTGTTATTAATGCTATGTAGGATTATATTTCAACTAATTTTGGTAAGAACACTTCAAATCACATCATTCTAACAAATAAGTAAATTTATTGTATGATAAATGAGTTGTTTAGTGATTAAAATGTTCTTGGACATATAGAAATAAACTGTAATGGGATGATACCAGGCTAAGCAGAAAGAGGAAAATTGTTCAATGATCCACCAATTAAAAAGGTGTTTTTGAAAAATTATTTTATACAATATTTTTAACCCTATGTTAAAGTTCTTGGAGGGAGTGTGAAAGGAAGTTAAATTGAGATTAAAAGGCAAAAATTAGATTAATAACATCAATACTGTCAAGAATGATTAGAACAGAGTCAATTCTATTTATATGTTCCATATGTTTATATTTAATTTATGACTATATATACAAATATATATGGTTTTATGATAAATGAATCTTAATCAATCTACCCACCTACCTACCTATTACCTATCTGGCAGAGACAGAAGTTAGATAATTCTATCTCCCCTCAAAGTCACTCCACTAATCCTGTTTAATGCAACAATGCCTTTAGGTGAGATCATTGCTAATCAGCTATTGAAAAACCACCAGCATTCTTTTTGTGATAAAGTTGTTGGACAATTTTGGGAAAATTTTGGTTAATTTTAAAGCAGACAGTGAACTGTCTTGTTCTTTTACTGAAGAGAAGAAGAAATATTCTTGTAAAATGTGAGGAAATGGGAGGTCATAACAAATATTAAGAGATGACATTTTAAAATTATCAAAGCTATGATTTGGACAGTCTCTAACATGTATTCAAATTAAATACAATAGTTAGACCAAACCTCCATAAGAAATTCAAATTACAGTGCTTCTCTTTGCATTATTATAGATCTGAGAATTTGAGAAATATTCATTTTTTATATTATATAAAAAGTGAAAATAACTTAAATAAAAATTTTTCTCTTAGGCTAAGTTCCTTAGCATCTTGGATGTAGTCACTGGACTTCGTTTGGTTTAGAATCCTCTATGACAAAATTCCAACCACTTCCATAGACCCAGCCCAGAAACCAAAGCAGGTTTTATGTTCATGAATTTCTTAGAGGAATTTAGAGTAAATTCCAAACATTTCAGTCATTAAGATGTTATCATCAAAATAATGTACTTTGTTAAAAACTTTACTTCTGAAAATAACATGTAGCTTTTGCAGTATTTCTTAAATTTTTTTTTAAATAATTGTAATTCAATGTAATTGCCATTACACCAAATGTTCAAATTCACAATCACTCTGAGTTTTTGGTCTCTCTCATTTTTTTTCTTTTTAAATAATAAAATTAAAAGGTATATAATCAACAATTATTATAATTTAACTTTATCAAGTTATTACATGTCACCTAGCTCTTTAGAAATATATTTTGGTTAATTTCCCTCATTAAGAGGATATATACTCTTAAGCATTCTATGCTACCATGATATCAGCATATCTTGTGCTAGAGCAAGTTCTCAAATATTTAGATTCAAATTTCTCCTCAGAGAATTTCCACATACTACTTCTTTTTCTATGAGTATTTTGTACCCCATCTTTGTGCAAACATAGCCACCTTCCCATAGTTAACTAACTAGCAGAGTCAATTAATAAGCCTAACCTTTTTTCAAGCATAGAATTTATAAGATGTAGTGATTAATCATCTTTCTTCCATTTTTCTGAAGTCTTTTCTGTAAGTGCATTCTGTATTTTCCAGGAAATTATATAACCACTTAAAAAGTAGAGATACTTTGGAACAATTAGTTGTTTATAGGACGGCCTCTATCTCCCTAAACACCATCGCTAATTTGGAGCATTAGTTTTCTCACCTTGGCTTTTCTATGTTTCTAACTGAAGACCCGAGTGAATTACTCTTAAAGAGAAATGAGAAGGGGGTAGGGGTGGGAACTAGTTTCCATGAAACTACTTTTTCCACTATGGTAAATGAAAAGAAACAATGTTGAAGAGTTCTAGTAGGTCTAAGCCCAGACACATGGCATCTTGCCAAAAATTTTGAGCCTTTGTTTCTACCGATTTCTTATTTAAACCAGACTCAAGAAGATGACCTTGCACATGACAATCCTTTCTACCAATATGCTCCTTTCTCATTTCTCTTGGATCTGTAACATTACACTCTGCCTGACCTTCTTCCCTCCCTCTCTTCCTTCTTTCTTATTCAGGTCAAACAAGGATTTCCACTACTCTGTAAAAATACACTTGAAATAACAAGTCATACTGTAGATTCTCAGTATGTTCAAATGTTCAAGGCAAGTATTCTTTTTTTTTTTCTTATTCCGTGAACAATTCTACTAACAGAAAAAACTTACCACATAATCACATGGGGTAACCAGGTAGAGATCATCAAAAGCAACCTGTATTTCTTATCTAGGTCTGGGAAGAACTAAGCCAAGGATGCATCAAGGAATCCCAGGGCTTTTAATGAGACTGCTCCCAGAGCAATTATATCATTTTAATTCAATTATGTCATTTTACATGTGTCCACTTCTTGGATTGAAAGTTAAAAATGTAAGTAGGGAACTAAGTATCTTGGATGAAGGACTAAGATACAGAGTTAGGGATTTAGATGGGTATTGCAAAAGGCAGAAAATGAAGAAAAGTTTAAGTTTCTTAAACAAGTGTCTGTGTGTGTGTGTAAACATATATGTATGTATATATCTACAGAGCTTACCACAAATCTTAGAAAATAACGGTTTCTACCTAAAGATTAGTCAAACTGAATTGAATTTATCAAGGGTTATGTGCTTAGTAACATACCATGTATTCATGAACATACAGCATAGGTACAGACCTGCCTAGAAGTAAAGACACACTATTTATAGAAATACATTTAAATTTTACTCTTTATCTTGTTAACATTGTTCCATTTACAAATATAATTTCTTTCCTCACTACAGACTCATTCAATAGTGTTGTTGCTGTCACTAAACTAGTGTTTTTCAAACTTTTTTGACTGCAACCAACACTTAGAAATACATTTTACATAGCAGCCTAGTACATGCATACACATACATTTATGTATACATACAAACTGAAACAGAAGTTTAACAATATGCACTCTTACTATATGTGCTGCACTCATATATTTTATATTCTACTCTGTTCTGTTCTACTTTCTGAAAATCCTTGTGGTAAGCCAACACATGGACCACTAATGTTCTGTCACGTGCAGTTTGAAAAACACAGCTCTACGCCACACAAATAACATATTCATGTGAAGAGAATCACATGAGGAAAATCCAAAAACCACTCCACTTCATAATGAATTTAACTCTATATAGCAGCCCTACTTAAAAGATCCAATTTGTATTCCCTTTGGGACAGAAAAGGTCAGTGTTCTCTATTTTGTTTTTCATGGATGAAAATTAGAGCACACAATGTATTTAATGTTTACTAGAAGATTCCACATCTTCTCACTTCTCATCCCTCTACATACAACCGAGAATTTTAGCTCTTTTCTTATTCTTGACTCCATTAAAACCATCACTGGTCTCATTTAACCTACACACAAGAACACTTCCCATAGACAAGTCTTTCCCCACCAGTTACGTTCCTGCCACTGATTCACCAGCACCCATAATCATCATTTCCACACAATTAAATTTATATAGTCTATCTTTCTTTTAAAATGTATTTCATCTCTTTTCACTCTGTAAGGTTTTGGAGAAAATATATCTTCTCTGGAATTTGCTGGATTTGCTGAAATACACAGAAATGCCCATGAGTCTTCATGATCTATAAACATATGCCCCTTTTCCCTCTGGTCCTCCTTTTGAGTCTATCAATCATCTAAGTTTTGGGTTTTATTGTTTTTTGTTTTTTTAAGTCTTTGGGCAAGAAACAGCACTTTCAGCAGAGGTTTCCCCAGTTTGATACTTGTTCACGTTCTCAAGAATGTCCTCTAAAGTATGAATTTAGATGCAAAGGAGATCCAAATGGGATCCCATTTTCCACCCATCTTGGAAGCATTCTCTTTTAGTTACACTTTGGAATTATTCTACCAAATGTTTCAAAGACATAAGTAAAAATAATAACATCAGCTATAACACAATCTGTTTTCCCTGTCTCTGATTCAGCTGCCACTCCACTGAACTTGAGCTTCAGCTCTGACTCCCGAACCAAATACATTGAGTGAAGTCATAAAAATATTATCTTCCCTCTTTTTATAGTTTCCACTCTCTGCAAAACTTCTATATCTGCTGAAGGAAAGCAGACATCCATATCCTGTCTTGACAAAGTTCCTTCTAGATACTGCTTTGCATCCTGACTTGAATATTCCTTTCTCCTTGGTTTTTAATTCTTTCTGGATTAGTATTCTAAATCTTTTAGGGCTTATCACTGTTTTTTTTTTTCCCAAAAAACCATTAGCCTTTTCTGTTATTGCTCACTAACTTTCTTCATTTCATAAATACCCTCTCCTTATTAAAAAAAAGAAAGATCTGCATAGTTACTTTACTTTTTATCTCAAAATGTGTATCTACCTGTTTTATTCCCCACACACCTATCTTCCAAAACAAAAGTAACTCTAAAATTTTCCAATATTTATTAAATATGTTCTCCAACTAGAATTCATATACATTTAACCATTTCTTTCTTACAATGATTTTCTTAAACTAATTCACATTTAGAATAACTCCCCATGTCTGTCCAAATAAGAAAATAGTAGCCAAAGGAAGGTGTTGTGTTAAAGTCAATCTCTCTCTTTCTCTCAAATGTTATAGAAATTAATGGCAGTGGTGTGTCTTTGGTGAGGAAGGAGGAAGAGCATTAATTTATTTAACCTGGCTCACCACACTGACTGACTTGATTAGGTAATTTGTGCACTTTTCCTGGGCATTTGACAATGCAAGTACAAGAACAAGGAAAACTCGTTTATCAGGTTTATCTCTTTCCAAGTGAAATCAAGGCAGATATTTGGTGAACTGGATGATTAAGCAAAAATTCAGAAAACACAAACCACAACATAGTCTACCTGTGCTTTAATTTCTGAAAACTATAAGTAACCTGTTGGTGGACGGAATTATCTGTAAACATAATCGTCTTATTCTCTACTTTTCATCGAGGACTTTAACATAGGAATGAGAAATTGCATAGCCTCTTTCATTATACAAAGTACACTCACCTACATACAGTATCAAAAAGTTGTAAGCTAACGGATACTATTATCCCCATTCTATAGATGAGGAAACAAAGTTCAGAGAAGTTATGCTGATGTACCTAATTTCAACTGTAAGTTACCTGATACTCTTAGCTCTTCCCATAACCCATCATCAGAATGTGGCCATATGGCCTAAATGTAATTAATTATAAAAGAAATGAAAAGCCAAGAAACTAGGAGTACTTTCCTAATATAATTTATATTTGGTTTTATATCAGCCAAAGAAATACATCTTTAGTGTTACTTTTTTTTAAAAAAGAATTTTTGCTTTGCCATTTGCTATTAAGAAATGTAATGTGAAATAAATGCATTAAATATTAAGAAAAAGTAAAACAGAACAAATTTAACAGGCTCGCTCTCATACCTGGCTTTGGATTCTTATGCTGTTAAAATAAATTAAGAGAAAGCCCTGAAGTTTCACAGAGGAAAAAAATATTTCTCATAATGTTTTAGAGTAGAAGTTAACAAGCCTGCTGGGATCCTTTTAGCCCCTGCAGAGCTAAGTCTTCAACATTATTAAATGGCTGTCGCATCTGAAGTATGGTGCAACATAACTCAATAAACAACAGAAAACATATGATGCTGAATGGAGGGAGGCTTTTCGATTACTGTGCAGAATAATTCAATATCAGGACAGGTGTTTGTATGCGATGGAACAAGATATGACTGAAGGATAAACCATCCCTGTGCCCCTCCCCTAAAATTTTGAAACTCTTAAGGATAATAGCATAATGCCAGATGAAGAACTACGTTAAGAATGAGCAGAAACGCTGCAACACAAGGAACAAAATTAATGCATATGTAGAATCTTCAAAATTTACACTGATGACAATAAAAAATATCCTTGAAAACAAGTTTTTGTAAAAAATGGTATTTTCTAGAGTGTTCTATGGCCCCTACCAAGATCATCTACAGTCTAATCAGTGACTGAAAATCATACATAAAAATGAAAAATTTTACCGTTATTTTGGGTTCAGTTTTGCTTTTTAAAGATTAACTTAAAAATAAAGGAAAGCTAAAAGAGAAGTAGTCCTTTATCCAACTTAGATATTTACGTGGGGCTTCCTTTCAACAAATGTTGAATTTAACTTATTAATTTGATTAGATATTTTTATGCAATGAACACATTAGATTAACATTCTGTATAATGTGAGGAAAAATACATGTAAAAAAATGGAAGCATATCCACTCGTGAAATTTATTGGATAGTGGGACATTTTGTTACGCTTTTTCAAAGCAAAATTAAAAGCTGAGTTGTTTCCTGGTAAAAATAAGCTATGTATTCAGATAATCTAACCAATGAGTTCAAACAGTTCTAAGCAACAACTACTTCAAAAGAGTTTTTAAAAACACACTTCTACAGATGCAAATAATTTCATGTTTTACTTGTGTATCCAGAAAGAATATTCCACAGGGTTGCCAGGATCACCCTCCCCATAGATCCTCAGTCTCCAACCTGGCAAACTAGAGCCAATGTGGATGAAACACCCACCCTTCTTCCACTCCTTTCCAGTTTTAGTCTTACAGACTAGTTGATTAATTTGTTCTGTATTTGCCAATCTGCAAGTCTGACTATAGAAAACCCCTAACTGTTCACCCAGGGAATCAAGGGACTAACCAAAATAGGCAACAATATTGCAGTCATCAATTCAGCAAAAAGTCTAAAAAGTCAAGTAACTTTTATTTTCCTAATCACTAGACACACCTTTCATTCTTATTTAAAATGTACAATATTTTTCTCTGATTAGTCTAAAAGTTGTTATTGTTGATTTGTTCTGATTGGCTGATTATTTGTTTGTATTTTGTTTCAATGACAGTTGAATTTCAAACAAACATTCTTAGAGGATAACTTACATATGGATTTTAATTACTTTTATTTTACTATTCCTAATTGCCATGCAAAAGATTGCTTAGAATTTACATCATATTTGCATGGGTGGGGGTATTATTTTCATTTAGGAATTATTAAAAATGTATGGTCCTTTTAAAAACAACTTTGACTAGGGCGCCTGGGTGGCTCAGTTGGTTAAGCGACTGCCTTCGGCTCAGGTCATGATCCTGGAGTCCCGGGATCGAGTCCCACGTCGGGCTCCCTGCTCAGCAGGGAGTCTGCTTCTCCCTCTGACCCTCTTCCCTCTTGTGCTATCTCTCATTCTCTCTCTCTCAAATAAATAAATAAAATCTTAAAAAAAATAAAAAATAAAAACAACTTTGACTACCTTGTATTAAATGTAGTGATAAAAGGAAAATCTCTCTGGACTTGTATTACAGCTTGATGTCTTGACTACAAATCTACTTGATTTTAGTCAAAGCTAAACTTTTCTGAACTTTTTTCTTATCATTTATGAAACTCAGGATCTTTTTTCCTACATTATTTCTATACTACACTCTAGTGTTAATATACTATGATTTTGTTTGAATTGATTGACAACTTTCCTCTTTCCCTTTGAGAGTTACATATTTGCATTTTGAGAATAAAACAAAAATTTACATTTTTATACTGGCATGTTTTTGAGTTTTAAAACTAAAAATTGAGAACTCATTTTTAAATCGTGATATAAAATGACAAACTGGTGGATGTTTCAATTTAAGATATGAAACATCTGTGTTTACCTTTACATTTTTTTTTAAAGTCACCAAACTTCAAAAACTTACAACATGTTCAATTATTGACCGGTTTCATTAACTATATAGATGCTAAGTTTGAAGGACACATCTATTTTACATATGGGTCTACAAATAAATTTCTTTGGAAGCAGGTACCATCTTCCTTGTAGACAATGCTGTGTCCAGAATTTTACGACTGCCCTTTGTGTGGTGGGGGCCCTTAGAACTTAATAGCATATATAAAGAAATGTGTCCCTCCTTCCCCAAAACACTTTTCAAAAAATCAAGTTATCAAGTTTGGGGCAATATTTGGGTGTTTCCCACCAAACCCCTTAGTAGCTCAACCTAACTTGTTGGCCTGTATATTCAGTAGATAAATGTTTTGAATGAGAGAAAAGTTTTAAAAGAAAAGAAAGAGATTGAGATTGTTCTCTTCCTTGAGGTTTCAGTTTCTCTTCACTATAGTCCCTTCACTATAAGGTATCCTTTTAAAGTCCTTCCCTCCAGCTTGTGGTGGCAGCGTGTAACTTAGAGCTGAGAGCCAAGGGTGGGGGCAGGGAAATCTCCTGAGGTGCTGCTTACTAATGTAATTCCATAAATCAGCTAATGGGAGAGAAACCAGATCTGTGTGGTCTCTAATGCTGTCCCACAGAGATCAATCATGTCACCTGAACAATGTTCAGGGACTAAGAGGCTGGGGTTGCCCGTGGGACAATTCTATCCCTTGAGCCATACCGGGTTGGGATATTTTAAAAAGTCAGATCTTCATATCAGAAATGTAACTGCTGCAAATATGAAAACTAAGGATTGATTACCTATGCATGAGACAAAGTGCTATTATGTAACTTATTATCATAATGCATAAGCACATGTTTATTAAAATCTCTCAGTTCAATATTGATCATTTAGGATGCAAGTTTTTAAAATAAGTTTTGTTGCAGAAAGGGCATACAGTATTTGTAATAACTGCTTTGAATAATTAGTGACATTTTTAATGTAGTAATTGATTAAATGAACAGTGTTCTATGCAAATATACAGTGCACAGTATCAGAGAAACTAAATTTGTTTTATGTGCATTGTTATCTTATGGAATATTATCAAGGGGCTGATTTTATAAATATATTTCCAAGGCATTAAGATGCTCTTAACATGAGACTAAGCAGGAAAATGTGAAAATAAGTAAGGCTGTTTTAAAAGGAATGCCAGAGGGGAGGCTTCAAAAAAATGTGGGCAAGAATCCCAACACATCCATGTGAGTCTGTCTTAATTTCAGTTTACTCACCCTGAAAATCTGATTAAACCTCCAGCCTTTGGGATGAGAATAAGTCAAAGGAAAGAAGGACACATGAGGTTTGAAATGATAAATAAGAATATAACTAATGATTATAATGCAAATATTAATCAGTATCCACAATTTAATGCCAACAAATACTATTGCTGACCTTAAACCTGAAGTCCACAGGTATTATCCAAAATGAATCCCCAAATCATTATCCTCAGCTAGGGAGTCTATCCAATCTCTAAAACATCTCCACAGATGATGATAACTTACAAGGAACCAAATTAGAGAAGGAAGCAGGTCAGCAGGGGACTTTTCACCAACCAGCAAACACTGCTCCAGCTTTGGTTCAGTCATGTAAACCCTGTCACTCTGACATGCATCCAGCTGCTTCCCTACAACCACAACTGTGTGGTTGCACATGTGGTTAAGGCTGCCATTGCCTTTTTAAAATAACCTAGAGAGAATCTTAGCCAATTAAAAAAATGAAACAAAACCACCCCCCCCAAAAAAAACTTTTTCTTTCCACCAAATAGCATTCTACTAACAATCTTAGCCTTGAGCCATGACCCATTCTCTGGTAGGAAGGGGTATGTTTTTAGGAAAACATCTTCAAAGAGCTCTACAAAGACAGAAATGTGTTTCCCTTCTCACCCACACCCCATTTTCTGAAGATCAACAGGACTTTTGTGCACTTGGATTAAAAAAAAAGAAGAAAAGGTAATACTATGGGATCATATGTGATCAAAATGTCTAAGGAATTTAAGCATCACAACAAGTTTGTGGGAAAACTATCCAAAGGAGGGAAAAAAAGGAAATTTGTGAAGTTTGTCTAGACTGATAAATCAGCATAGAAACTTGTGCAGAAAACCTATTGGTACCCACACTAAGCTCCTTCAGAGTGGTTATTTACTAAATAAATCAGAATTATTCAGTGGTCTTACCCACTACATAACCTAAATCAAGATGCAGAGGAGTGCCATGGATCTAGCTGAAGATGTGGCCTACTAGCAATAGGAAATCTGTAATTCTAGATACTATATAGTTCAAGTGGAAAAATAAAAGCCATCTAGTCCTTATCAACTGGGCATTAACAGGAAATTTTAGTATGAACTGAATTTTAATTTCCCATGGGCCTTAGAGACCTAGAGGTAAGTTACAACAAACCAATCCAGAAAACAGAATTCAAAAACTAAAAACGAATTTTTGCCACCTAACAAAAAACAGGGACCTGAATTTTTATAATTGCTGTTATCTTTGTTCAAGCAGAGTTGTCAAAAGACATGTAATAAACAACCCTGGAGTAAAGTCAAACTTTGGACAAAGAGATGGGTTTTCTTAAAAAGAGGAATATATGTAATATTTTGATGGAACTGATCATAATCAATAATGATATCAATATACTGTTTTTTTTGAATCCCAAAATGCTTTTTGCTTTGTATATTAATAAAACTTAAACAAATCTATTATCTTATTTGTGTTCAAACCTCCAACAAAATTCTTTAACTTTCCTTTTTTTTTTTTTTTCATCCTTTCAAAGACCAGTCCTTCGGGGAGGAAACTCCTTTAAGCAGTGCTCACAATTTTTAAAAAGAATGTGCAAGTGCCCCTCTGATGATAACTTGTGAGGGCCAGTCTCATTCTATCATCCAGCCCATAGAATACTCCCAAATGCTAAATCCACCACTTAAATTCTCAAGTATATATGAACATCCTGCCACCTACTTTGTAAATGATATCAAGGGACTAAATATGATTACTTGTCCATACATCTTTGCTGAACATGCCACTAAAATCATTTACCTATGATTGTACATTTTTCCCTTTTTGTTTTGATCATGTTACCATATGAAATTTCCATCAAACACATCACTCTTTGTATTTAACATAATTAAAAGCCTAATTTGACAATTACTTTAGTGACAATCAGTACACTGTCTGATTTAAGGACATATAGGAAAAAGAAATTATTATTGACCATCTAGGGTATCAATCAAAACTGTGTTTGGTTTATAGAAGAATTTTGTGACCACAAAATGATTACTTTGTCAAATGCAGAGCCCAAAGGAAATATTCTTTGGTAACCAAATTTTAGTAATCATTTGTGAGACTATGTAAAACAATTCTTAAATAAAATTGCCATCACCTGTCTGAAATGAACTAATTTGTCCCTTGATTCTAAGTCACATCCCCTTAAAAATTGCAGGTGGTGTTCAGCTTTCTATATTATTTCTGCTTTCTCAAAAAATACCAGATATGCAGAAATGGGAAACAAACATTTTTATCATGGTGAAGAGAAAAATTATTCTAGAAGGGGGTAGAACACCCTTTTGAATCCATGTTATTTCAGCTTCAAAGATAACTCTGTGTGGGTGTTTTAATGGAAACACAGGCTTGTGTGCCACAAATGGTGTTCTCACTGTTATAACTGGGCCACTAATAAGTCTCTTAGCCAATAAAACTATATAAAATGTGATGTGTCCAATCCTTTGGGCAGAGATGCTTTTAAAACTAATACTAAGAGGGAGGGGGCATATTAAACCGCGAAGGGGCATTTTTGAGCATACTGAATGTGAAACTTCTGATTTTTTAAACCAATTACATTAGTTTACCACCGCAGATAGGAGGAGCGCACCCCCCATCTGGAGGCCAGTTCCACGCGAAGTGCAGCTGGGGAGGGTGGATGAGAGGCCGAGCCCTCGCAACCACCTGCAACTGTATCTTACAGCCTGAATGAAGCTTCAGGAAAGGGGTACTGCATCTTCAAGCCAGACAAGAAGCCCTGAAGGGGAGAAGAGAGGGGAGTGAGGAGGGAAGGGGGGAGACTGGGAAACAAGAAATCATCTCCTCTGACCTCTAGCGAAGTGCCAGGTTTTTTCTTTAGCTCTTCACATTTTCTAAATTTGCAGATCTGGTGTCCCGTTTTGCGGTTCCTGCAACTGCTGCAGACGCCACAGTTGATGAGCCTCTTGCAGGGCACGCAGACCCCACACCTTTTCCTCTTCTTCTTGGCCGGGTTGGCTCCGCTAGCTCCCCCTGAGGAGGACGAGGAGGAGGAGGAATGATTCTGCGGGCAGTCTGCCAGATTGGCAATTTGAAACGCACTGTCTGTGACGGCTGCTGAGGCTGCTGCGGGGGAGTGAAGGGCTGTCATGACGATGACCCCTGGAGGTAATGAGATGCCCCCTAAAGCCGGGATAGCGGAAAAAGTCCCCACGCGCTCGGGGAGATTCATTATCTCTGCTTCAGCAGCGCCGCATTTGAGCTTGTTCATGCATTCCCCCGCCAAAGGTCTGCAGTGTTCAGGGGATAAGGTGGAGAGGAAATTAGTATTTGCCATTTGCAACGACGGCTCTGGCGGGCAGCCAGCTTTCCCCAGCCTCTGGGAGTCGTTTCGGTGGTGCATGCTGGTCCTGCTGCCGCCGCCGCCGCCGCCGCCGCCGCCGCCGCCGCCACCGCCACCACCGCCGGCGGGGAGGATTGCCGAGGAGGAGGCGGAGGAGGAGGCGGCGGCGGAGGAGGATTTCCTGCCGCCCCCGCCGCCCCCGCCACCGCCCCCGCCGCCCCCGCCGCCGCCGCCGCCCCCGCCGCCGCCCCCGCCCCCGCCGCTGCCCCAGAGCATGGCGGTGGCGGCGGCGGCGGTGGCCGCGTTGTCGCAGTTCCAGGGGGACATGCCGATGCGCGCGGCGGCCGCGGCGGCGGCGGCGCTGCTGGGGAAGATGGGGGTGGTGATGCGCGCGATCTTGGCCGCCTGCGGGAAGGCGCCCCCGTTGGTCTTGTAGAAGGAGGTGGCAAAGGAGCGGTAGCGCTCCATCTCCGAGTTGTAATCCACAAGGCTGTTCAGGGCCCCCTCGGGCAGGTGGCTTTCCTTGGGCAAGCCCGGGGCCTCCGGGCTCGGCCCGGGCTCCACGCAGACATTGGTGTTCATGGTGCAGGGGGGGAAGAAGGGGTGCAGGGTGGAAGTGGGGACCGCCTGGTCCGACACCTGGGTGGGAAAGGGGGGAAGGTGGGGGGGAGGGAAGGGGGTGATGGTGGTGTTGGGGTGGGGGCCGAGGCGGGAGGGGAAAGTGGGTCCGGACGGGGAGAGCAAGGTGAGGACTGCTTTATTCCTCTCTGGGGCGCATTTCCACGGACGGTGAATTCCCAGGCAGCGTCTTCCTTAGCATTATCCTCCAACTGTTACAACTAAAATAAAGAAAGTCATTCCAACGAGCTGCACGAGGAAAAAGATGAAAAATAAATAAACAGCCTCCCTCACTACCCCACCGCAGACACTGAGAGCTCCCACATTCTTCGTCAGGTCGTTTGCATGACAATCATCAAGACGTGACCCCCCCCCCCTCCCCCCCCCCCCCCCCCCCCCACGCTCCCAACCCACTCCCTCCCTCCCCACAGCACACCACAGCTCCTCCCCCCTATTCTCATAACCCTCCAGAGAAAATGTATTAATAGCCAGGATACCCGGGGAAAGAGGAAAGACGGGGGTGACAAATGCCGAGGGAAAAGGGCAATTGGAGTGCTAAAGACATGCAAATCAGGGGTGGGAGGGCGATACTACCTATAAGCAGAGGGCATTTAAACATTATGAAATGTGTGAACAAGTGCTGCCTGGGCATGCAAATGCTGTAAAGTAGAAAACAGCAATGGCCCTATGAGGAAAATGAACAGGAAATTAGCAAATGAAGTACTGAGAAAGTCTACAATACATCCGAGTATAAACTGTAAGCAAACACAATACAACTGAGAGCTAAGAGACTGCCCACATACAATCTGAACTAAAGAGGCAGGGAAAAAAGAACTACCAGCTGCCACAGTGTCCTTCTGTGTCTGCGGTCATTAGTTTGAATCCCAGCACAGCTGGCTCTGTTAGGGTCTTAATTCAATGGACCAAGGACAGGTCTCAATTGTACAAGCCATTTGGTGGTGGGGCTTGGTGGGAGTAAGAGGGTGGTGTTCTACTTGTTTAAAAGAAAGAAAGAAAGAAAAGAAAGATGGACTAGTTACAAATTTTTTAAAATAATACAAACAATGTCACCGGTTTTAAACCAAGTGCCTGCAGCCTCTGTAAGAATATTCCCAATAATTCCTAATGGAGACTCCTGTCTCTTCCCAAGACAAGAGGAAAGCATGGGACTTTTTTCTTTTCTTTCTTTCTTTCTTTTTTTTTTTTTTTTAAGGCTCTCTCATAGTCACCGGTTTTTACATTGAGTAAAAGATGGGGGGAGGAAGGGAGATCCCTTAAGGTGTTGTTTACCTGAAGAAATAACCATTAAAAAGATTTTCTTTCTTTTGCTCTTTTTAAAAGGAAAGTTTCATGTTAACTGGGTATTTGCATTCATCCCTTTGCTTACAGGCCATTATTATGCTTTGGGAAGAGGTATTTTAGTTGTTTATCACAGAGGAAGAGGTACATCTCAGCCTTTTAAGAAGTAACGCAAAGACATAAAGTGTATATTAACCTAAAAAAAACAGTTTCTTTGTTTCCAGATTTTTTGGGGGGTAGAAGATCTTTTTGTGACATCTTTTGAAGCCCACATATTGGTCTGGAATATGGAGTTCAGGGAATTCTAAATGGGGGCCCAGTAGTCTCAGTCTCAAATATTCAGTTCGAAATGGATATCAATTATAGTAATTATGCTTATAATTAGATTAATGAACCATGTATGCCCAAACTCCAAGTGCAAAAACTTCAAGACCTGCTGATGAGGTGCCCTAAAAAGAGGGGTTTACGTAAACAAATCCCTATTAGGCAAACTAAATCAAGATAAGGAACCTCACCCCAGGCTGGATTAGAAGCTAGCAGGCATCTTTCAATCACAGCAAGTCCCTAATCACTCAGGAACCACCTCTGTGGTTTCGCATTAAGGAAAACTGCTCCCTTCAGAGGTCTGATGGCAATACAAAGGGTGCCCCCAAAATGCTCCTGGCTAAATATTCTTGATGCTTGGAAGGGGGTAGGGGAAGACACAGCAAGAATATGCATATAGCTTCAGTTTCTGCGAATCACATTGTAACTGCAAGACCATAATAACTGCTACTCAGTAAAAACTAGTTATGCCAACCATGCATTAGCTACCACATTGAGTGGAGGGGAAAAAAATTCAGTATTTTAGTCTTTTGACCTTGTTCCAAATAAATAAATAATTTAATGTCCCTTTTCCAGAGTATTAGAGTGCTGTTTGCAAACAGAAGCTTTCCTTGCTTTTCTTATTGCCATCACCTCCCCCTTCCTCCCTCAAGGTTTAATGCCACCAGAAACTGTAGAAAATGATTGTGCCCAGTATCCAGGTCATTATTGTTTAATCAATGCATCTCTGGAGCATGAAAAAGGTACCTAAGCCACAGCTATTGTTTGGATTTTCTTTAAAAAACAAAATAAAACACACACAAATAACTGTAGTCCTATTCCGAAGCTAAATTAGACAACCATACTTCATGATCCTGTTTTGCCTTTAAACAATGTGACTGTACATGCCTAATATTGTATGTCTGGTCTACCAGAGACATAGAGATCAAAGGTCATATTTAACATTCAGGAGGAGGGGCGGGTGCAGATTAATTAATAAATTAATACAGCGACGCCTTTTATTGCTGGAGTCCAGCATTAATAATCTACTTTTACAATCCCAACGGACAGCAAACATTTAAGAGAAAAAAAGCCAGAGAAAGAGAAAGAACAATCACTTACCAGTCTCTTTTTATTTGGGGAGCCTTAGAATTTGCAGACGCTGCTAGTCTGCCTTTAATTAGTTGCACATCACCCCCTAACACAAAGAAACACAAATCCAGATGTGTCTTGGCAGCTCCCAATTACAACTTTAATACTTGTAAACAAACTGTTGGGGGGGGGGGATAAATAAATATGCGGATCAAAAAAAAATACCTGTAAATGGCTTTTTTTTTTTCTTGTTGCAGAGAGAAGGAGGAGGAGATGGTGTTAGTGGTGGGGGTGGAAGGAGGAGGAGGGGGGAGAGGAAAGAGCCGAGTGTGAGTGTATGTGTGAGAGCGCGGGGCTGTTCTCGGTGGTCTCTCCTCTCCCAGCGCGTTGCTCTCCGTCCGTCTCCAGTCGCTGTGTGCGAGGGAGGGAGGGAGCCGGGGAGTCTCTCTCTCTCTCTCTCTCCCCTCTCTCTCTCTCTCTCACCCTCCCCCCTTCCCTCTCTGTTTGTGTGTGTGCGTGTGTGTGGTTGCTGGGGGAGGGGAGCGCGAGAGAAAGGCGAGGGAGGAGGTGTAGAGGCTGGGGGCGGGGGCGGGGGGGGTGATTGGCGCCGAGGTGAGGAGGACGCAGGGACGTGGACACCTACTGATGATTGGCTGCAAATTACACGGGGAACAAGAGGCGCACGCGGGCCAGCGCTCCCCTTCACAAATCCTCTCCTCGGCGGAGGAGCCACGTTTCCCTGCTGGCCTGCCGTTCGCCCTCCCTCCCGGCGCCCGGCTCTCCTGCTCAGCCGCCCAGCACAGAGGGCCGTTGATTATTTTCTTTTGCTCTCAGAGATAATTGTTTGGAAGGGATGGAAAGAGGGCGTTTCCGCCACTCTCTCTCTCTCTGCGTGTGTGTGTGTGTGTGTGCGCGCGCGCGCGGGTGTGCGGGTGTGTGTGTAAATAAACTTGTCTGGGTTTTCTGGCTGGGTTGAGAAAAGGAGTACAAGAAACAGAAAAGGTCGCGTTTGTTTGAAGAATGCTCTTAGTTCGTACCCTATCGCATGGCTTTTAAGTAATTTTCCTGGTGTACCCAGAAAGACTTAAAAAAAAAAAATCATATCACTTGGGTCTTTAAAGTAAGGGAAAACGGATCAGTGTTCTGGTTGTCCGGATCTTTTAAATATTATTATGCCAGAATGTGAAAAAATTGGGGATGTGATGCTTGACCGATCTCAAAATCAATCTCAATCCCTCTCTCTCTCTTCTCTTTCTCCCCTCCCTCCTCTCTTCTTCTCTTCATTTCTCCTCTCTCTCTCTCTTCCAATCCCCTTCTTTTCTGTGCCATCTGGTACTTTCAAGTATTAACTCAGATTTTTAACGTTCTGCCCTATTTTTAATTTCAAACTTTACTTAAAAACTACTCTTATATCTGCATTAATTGATTTCATACTAGTATGAATTCTTGACGCTTGAGAAAAATAGTTTAATAATTGACAGATAAATCTTTTACTACAGGTCACGTATAAATAAAACTCATAAATGCAGCTGTGAATTAACTTTTTCACTGCTGCCTTCAAGAAAATGAGATATTCCTGGATTCATACTATCCTACTATTGAAATGAAGTACGCTCTAGTGGAAATGGTTATGAAATAATATATAAAATGGGTATCTTTTTTGATAATAATTTCCTAAGAGTGGCTTAGAAGCTACAGAAGTAGAAAAGAAATTAGACTGATTAAATTGGTAATATAAAGTCTTGTATTAAAATTAAAACTATATTCTAGAATAATGCAGTAGTCCAGAGAAGGCGGAAAAGTATAATGAGTTGTCTCTTTTATTATGACAAAATGCTGAAAAGACATTTTAAACCATTTTGTATTTGAATTTTCAAAAGATTGACCTTGACCATATCAAGATTGTGTCTTTTTTTTCCTAATCTTTTTTTCTTTTTTGAGCTGAGCATCATAGGAAATTGATCAGCAAAATGTAGGCGCTTTTTAATGAGTGAAAACATACTGTAAAGCTGATAGATTCTTAAACATCTTTTCAAGATATTTATAATGCCAGTCCAATGATAGAAGTTTTGAAGTTTGTAAATGAACAATTTTTAAAATCAAAACACCATGCTTTCTCATGCCAAATTTGCTTTCCTTTTCAGAATACACCAAGCTCACTTTCAAAATGAAAACCTAAGCAAATGAGAGGAAATAAGCTTTAAGTTCCAAAGAATTTTTTTTTCTAACTCACAAAGGAGAAACTCCAGAATATTTAGTCTTAATTAATAAGAGATACTATTAATGACCCATTTATATCAGATCTTTACTGATCTGCAGATATTTTATTTTGTCCTTGCAATGACTCTCTGAAGTAATTATTTCCATTTTTACAAATAAGTAAATTGAGGCCCATAGAAATTAGACAACCTAGATCGAGTCATAGAGTTAGTATGGGCGCCTGGGTGGCTCAGTCGTTAATCGTCTGCCTTTGGCTCAGGTCATGATCCCAGGGTCCTGGGATCCAGCCCCGCATCGGGCTCTCTGCTCTCTGCTCGGGAAGCCTGCTTCTCCCTCTCCCACTCCCCCTGCTTGTGTTCCCTCTCTCGCTGTGTGTCTCTCTGTCAAATAAATAAAGTCTTTAAAATAAATAAATAAATAATGTTAGTATGTAACAAGGCTAAAATTTGTACCCAGTCCGGTCTATTTCCAAAGCCTTATGCTTCTAACCTTTATCCTAGTTTCATGATTGGGAATTAATTAATCAATAAACCCTCTCTGCATACTAGAAACTTAGCTTTAATTATGAGCATAGGTCCCTTATTAATATGACAATAATTGCACGTATAGAACGAATTATAAAATATACCTCATGGCCCTAAGGGTACATCATTTTCTTTCCTTAGGGAATTGATTACATCCTTAGCCAAATGTGATAAAGAGAAATATCTCTTTTCTGGTCTACCTCTTATCCATTATTATTATTATTAATAACAATAATAATAGTTTTGCCACTTGCATATCTGCCATGTTTCACACTACTCCTTGTCCTATGTTGCCTGCTCCAGATGATGTGTCAGGGTTTTTGCAACAATTGCTGAGAACACTTGATTCTATGTTAACTCTCCTTCGGAATCCACGGTTCTTTAAGTACTAAAACTTAAGGTTTGTTCCCTCTGCAAAATGTCTGCTACAGCTTGCAATTCCCTGGAAGTGGTTTGTGCCTTTACTCTGCTTTATGTGTTTTGTGATCTGAAGTAGGAATACAGGGGCTTCATTTATATCTTCATGGGAAAATGCAAAATTCCAACTTGAGTATCACCTGAAAAAGTATCCTCTACTCTTCAAACATTTTGTAATGTGCTATGAAATGTCTTTAAAGCATTGCTGCTTTCCATCATGCTCATGATCAGTATCATCATCATTATCCCAGAATCTCTAAAAAGGTAGCTTATCTGTTGTGACAAAATAGATTCCAAAATGTATCAGCACAAAAACCATAGGAGTCTATTTTTTGCTCATGAAACAGCCCAGGATGGGAATTTCAGATCAGAAGACCACTCTCCTCTATGAGTGATTCATGGTTCCAGTTTGCTTCCATCTTGGGACTTTGCGGTCCCCAAAGGACCGCTCATCAACTACATCAAGCAAGCAGAAGGGCATGGAGGAGGCCCAATCCCTTCTTAAAGCCCTTGGTCTTGAAGTGACCCACAGAGCTGCAGTTCACAGGCAATTGTCAAGAATTGTCACATATCACAACCAGCTGCAAAGACTGCTGGGCAGTCACTTCCTAGATGTAACTCTATTACTGTGGAGTAGAGAAACAATTTTGGTGGATAGCTGGCAGTTTCCCCCACAGAGTAACAGTGGACAGAGAATAACCTGCTGGAGAGGTTAAATAGACCACACAGCCCTGAACTGACCTTAAGATTCCTCTTCCCCTAAGAGCATTTTTGCTGATTACCACCCCTAGAGATTACCATTAAGAGCAGTCTTAATGACTTTGGGGAAAGTTTGGCAACTACGAATAAATTGCATTGCTTAAATACCTGTAGGACAGCCAAAGCATGGTTAGAATATTCAAACAAGAATTCACTAAAGAATAAAGAAAGCTTAAGTAACACAAGCAGAAGAAATACCATAAATATAAAATAAACCGACTTAGAGATAAATCTTAGGCATTAGCAGCTCACTTGCTGGTGTTTTCAAAACCTGGAGGTAACATTTAACCCCCCAACCAGTAATGTGTTCCCCATGAACCACAAAAAATACCCACCATCCAGGTTAGGAAAGCTATGTGGAGCTCTCTCACCTAACATTCTAGGACCCACCTTCCCAAATGGTGTTAGCAGTCTCTGAGGACTGCCTCTTTCCATAGTAATTCACACTGTAAGTAATAATAATACAATAGTCACATCCTTCATAGAAGAAATATACCAATAACACAAATAGGGAATAATTTCTTTAACTCTTCTTTGGAGCTACCTGGGAATTTTATTTATCTGTCTCCTTTACCGAAAGTTGAGATCCTTGATATCAGGAATTGTGTCTAGTTCAGTTTTGTGTCCTGGCTCGTACAAGCTTGACACATGATAGGTTCCTAACATTCTGTTTATGCACTCTGAAGGAAAGCGGCATACAGAAAACATGGAAGTAAGTTCCCCACTCTTTGTAGGATAAAAATGCAGGTTTCATACAATGGCATTCAGAGCCCTTCTCCAATTTGCCCTACCTTTTTTTTTTTTAAGATTTTTTATTTATTTGAGAGAGAGAATGAGATAGAGAGAGCATGAGAGGGGGGAGGACCAGAAGGAGAAGCAGACTCCCCGCTGAGCAGGGAGCCCAACACGGGACTTGATCCAGGAACTCCAGGATCATGACCTGAGCCGAAGGCATTCGCCTAACCAACTGAGCCACCCAGGTGCCCTTGCCCTACCTTTTGAATCTCATCACTTATTATAAGTTGCAAGAACTCCCTACCCCAGCATATCCACTTCTCCCAGACAGTGTTGTTCACTTTACCATGACCTTAAAAAATCAAAAACCAAAACAAAAATCTTTACTTAAAGAATCATAAGCTAAGAGGAAGTACTGTCATTTACATAAAAGAAACTTTTCCTTGTAGTGAATTACTATACTATAATGAAATAACATTTTTAAATCCTGTAGTGAACATTTTCCAGAAAATTTTTAGAGATGTTCTTGGTGACTCAACAAGTGGAATTTGATAATATTAGCTCTTAAAATCAATATTCTGCACACCTGGTATTTTCTTTCACTTTTAATTAAATATCGATACATCATTATCACAATGCTGACCTTCATATTTGAAGCTGATACTCTTAACCTGCCAACAACAGGTCATGTGCTTTAAGCTGTTTTCCAGCAATAATAAATTTGTCTCAAGCTATCTACACTCTCTGGCCTTGTCTTTCTAATGACTAACAGGATGAATTTATGAAATGGCTGGCCACTGTTAAGGATAAAATCTGTGACTGTTGAGGATAATGAAAATAATGGGTTCACAGGGTTAAGCCCATTACGTTGGCCTCATTAGCACCATATTCAAATCAACCACACTAATCAAGGACACACATTCACCTATTTTTACATACAGTCTGGACACTAGACAGATATGTACGAAATACTATTCTGGTTGTTCATTTTTAGAATTGTTCTTCACAAGGCCTAATTTGGTCTAGGCCCATTCTTATTTCTTCATGGCACTCCTTCTCGTTATGTAAATTCTCATTTCTATAAAATTACATCTTTGATATGCCCCTGTAGTATAATAGTTATCCACACACACAGAATCCTGTACAAATGAAATAATAATAGGCTAGGAAGGGAAGTCTCCAGAAGAACACTTCCTCTGTAGCCTCCCTAACTGGCTTGGTTTTGCTAAGGTATCGGCTTCCTTGTACTTTGCCATGACTATTTCATGTGTTTTCTTCATTGGATTATTAAAAAAAAAAACATGAGCAATAATGTCACAGACATTTTTTCAAAGTATTCACTTGTGAAGGAAATAATGGATCAATTTTGGTACAAAACACCAAGTCCTGGTAAGTAGCTTATGGATGCTAACAGATCTAAATGTAGATTTGCAATTTGAGCCCCAAGTTGCTCAGCAGGGTCTCTCTTTTTCTGTCTGGCAGTCTCAAGGCCCCCTTCATTGGCCTTTCTCCCAGGAAAATTTGCTTTAGACATGGAGCTGTGTGCTTTCTTGAAAGCATATTTCTCCAGATAGATGAGTAATGATAAAGTCACATGAAGTCTGGAAATCTTGTGAAATTGGCAAGTGTGAGCTGACCAGAAAACACTTCCCGCACCTCTGTCAACAAGCACTCAGTGTCACAGCAGTCCATGCTTCCTGACAGGGGGTCCACAACGTGGCAGCGTGGGCTCCTTCTGCTTTCAGCCATTCTCTTCTGCACTCGAGTCTCACCTGCCAGGATTTACAGGACACCGGAAAACAAGTAACAGAGTCTCTTTTCTCTTACTCCTCTCCTGACTCTCACCCCAAACCTCAAACCCAGTACCTCGGATGACCAACGTTCTCCTTAGCTCGAAGACAAGAGGTGGGCTTTTGTTTAAAATGAATTTATTTGCAGAAGCTGGACATGTTGTAAATAGGCTCGTGAATCTTCAAATTACCTGACAGGACTTGCCCAATTATTTAAAACAAAAAAATCTCCAAGAATTTTAATAATAAAGCTATTTCTAAAATTTACTTTTTAGAGACATACAATTAGGCTTAGGACAGTCATGCTTCTTAAGCTCTATCACATCTTGAAATTAAGTTTATTTTAAACCATTTTCTATTAAACAATGTTCATTGAAATCACCATTTTTGAATGTGACAGTTTTAAATACAATAAAGACATTTTTCATAACAAGTTTTTGATTTTTTTTCTCCTGAACTCAGAAATTTTGACTTCCAGTATAACCTGGATATCCCTACTTGCAAAAACACAGGCGTCTGATATGGCTGTCACTATTATATTTTAAATTAAAACCATTTTTTATTCTTGATTTTTTAAAATGTCTGTTTCCATTGTTTAGTTTATCTTCAGTTAACCCTTTTCAAAATAAAGGATTATTATCTTTCTTTGTTGAGAGGAAGAATTCAGGATAATGTCCCTGAGTTGTTAATGTTTAGTCCAGGAAGGGTTTTTTTGTTTTTCGTTTTTTGTTTTTTGTTTTTTCCAATGCTGACCTTTGTTATGCCGTAGTTATAGCAACAAGAAGAGTTCCTTCTGTCTGTCTGTGGTGTTCTCTTTCCAAACTAATGACAGTCTTTTCTATGCTGTTGTATAGTATGGAGAATGCTTTATGTGCATCAATTTCTTGATTTATTGATGTGTTTAGTGAAACCAGGAATTCAAATGGCAATATTTTAAATAAATGAAATTAATTGAAATGGAATTTGCATATTATATATATTTGTGGGGTTTGGCTCATTCATTTAGATATTTTTCCATTTTGTCTTTAAGCTTCCTTCATCAGCTTGCAGTTTAACTTCTCAAAGATCAAGTTTATTTATCCTATCATTATATCCTTAATGTAAACATGGAGAAAGAGAAAGAGAGATTGGAAGAGAGAGCTAGGGAAGCCATCCTTAGGGGAGTAATGTGTTGTGAGAACATGTGGTTTGTCTGCCAAACTGGGCCACACAATCTCACTATGACCTTGGCCATTCTAAGTCTCATTTTACTGATCTGAAATATCAGTTTAATTATAGTAATTACCTATCTCACAGGGTTTGTGAGGTTTAATTAATGTTAGCAGAGTGTTGGAGCTATTTAGTAGAACAGTACTATAAAAGGCAAACTACCTGAAAATCACAACTCCCTCCTCCCCACATGGTACTTAATTTTCTACACTCTTTTTTCTTTTTTCTTCAGACTTAATATCACATTATTGTTTTTTCCCTCCCCTCCCTATCTCTATCAATGGTCTTTCCTACTTGGGACTTGCCTTGGATGAAGCACATGGTCTCTGTTCCCTCTCTCTCTGTTGTCCATCTCCTCCAAAAGCTGAGACATCCCTGAGCCCAACAAGATCAGGAGAACTGCAGTAGGTGAGTAAGCAGCTGTGGCTGTGCACTGGTCTCAAGTCAGAGTCACAGACACCCCCCCCAACAATTTGAATTTGGGCCTCAAACACCTTTTGCTTGGATTCATGGTCTTAGCCAAGTTAGACCTCCAATCTTTTTCCAAATATTGGGAGATCTGAAAACCCCGTGTCTACATTTCCTTCTGGAAATAGTATCTGGAGCTGTGATTAGATATGGGGTCTCTAGTTTGTCTCCCTATTCTCTAACACTTGCCCCGCTAAACATTGGAATGTGCAACTCAGGGCCTTGGAGTACATTTGTGCTAGCTGTTCACTGCACAACAATGCCCGGCCAAATGGCAAGTAGGGGCTGGAATCCAGCCCATTGTGCTGCTTGCCAAGCCATGTTCTAGTGGGTCTAATTTGCACAAAGGCATTCTAGGGACCAGAAGTGGCCTTGTCAGTTTCCCAGCTATAAGTCAATTAAATTACAACAGTGACAGGGGCGCCTGGGTAGCTCAGTCAGTTGAGCGTCTGACTCGATTTCGGCTCAGGTCATGATCTCAGGGTTGTGGGATCAAGCCCTTCGTCTGGCTCTGTGCTTAATGGGGAGTCTGCTTGGGATTCTCTCTCTCCCTCTCTTGCCACTCCTCCCCCCGCCCCAAAAAAAATACCCAGCAACTGCCAGACTGCCACAGTGACCTTAATTAGTATTAAAAAATTAACATCCCATCTGAAATTATACCCCACAAGACTATATGAAGCTTAAAATCATATTCAGTTTTATCTTTCACCCCTGCCCCGCTTCTTTTGTGGACTCATTTGTACCTAAAACACATTCCATCATGAACTACTTTTAAAATGGGATGTAAACAGAATGAAAATTTTAGTTGTGTTAACTCACTCTGGCTGAAATAGGAATTATATTTAAATAAAAATTAAGAAAATGATTAAAAGTGTAATATATATTGGATAGTGGTAATAATGATATTTCTTTCTTTGGGGACAACCGCTCTTTGAAAGAGGGACCACTTGTTTACACCCTATTCTCTGTTAATTGCTAACATTTTGTAATGGTAGCAGTGCTTGAAAGAACAGCTGTTTTTAACTATTAGTAACTTGACTCTCTTAAAATGATGATGATTTGATGGCATTTCCTTTTGAAAGTTTCTAATTTTAGAGCTTATTCTATTCCCTGCAATGTTTGCTACCCTATATTAGTGAAAAAGAAATGTTAGCCAATGGCAGCACCAATTGATTTGCACTCCTTTCTTTACCAAATTTCAGGAGTCCAAAATTTGAACAAGGTCCAATGATAGCTAACCTCTAGATATTTTCCTGCCCACTAATCTACTTGCAAAAGAAACCCAGATATGTATATCCTTCCTTTATACACAACATAATAGAACTTTATTCTTCCACCGTAGAGAGAAGCAAGGTTTTCAGATTTCTACTCACTAAATGTAAGAGAAAATTACTCATACTGGTTTGAATGATGAGGTCCCAGACAGGGCAGGCTTCAGGCGTGGAACAATCAGTGTGTTATGGGTGGTTCAGCTTCTTTCCATCTCTTCCCTCAATCATCCCCATCACCTTGGCTCTTCCCTCAGGCAGGTTTCCCTCACAGTTACTGCTACAGCAGTTCCAATCATCATTTCCAGGCATTAAAAGATTTCAAGGAAAGAAAAGGACTGTCTTTTTGTGTCTACATCTTCAGAGCAATAAAATCTAGAAGCACTAAGGCTGACTTCTGCTAAAATCTCATTAGCCCAAATTAGGTCACATGCCCACACCTACACCAAACACTCTCAAAAAGAATGAGGTTGACTCAGTCTTACAAGTACCTACGATCCCTGGAGCTAGCGATATCATCCTGAAGCACATGACCGTGTGGAGGATAAGAAATATCTAAACATAATCATGGTTCAATTGAGAAAGAGGAAGAAGGAGGTGGGGCCTGGGTAGATGCTGGTGAGACGAGTATCAGTGTCTGCTGTTGCCCTTATATAACGCCATCACTTCGTTTCTGTTCTCTTGGAAAAGCTAACCATCCCTAAATCTCATGAATCATGCCAGATTATAGATGATAAGAAGAAGTCAGCTTATGGATGTCAGCATTTTATCATGAGTGAATAAGTGAATTATAATTCCAGTTATGACTGTCTGTAAGTAGAGCTTGTTCTTAGCAACACGGCTTTCTTAGCAAAGTTTTGTCAACCTATCGCTACTCTCATCTTTGTCTCAGAACTTCTGTGCTGTCCTATACAAATCAGGGCATATCGAATCTTCAGATACAACGGGTAGGGTTTAAAACTCTGGATATGCAGAGAAAGCAGAGAAAGTGAAGAAGTTAAAATAAATTAAGAGAAGTGGTAACATTTTTAAGGTACAGCACATCAATTTCCATAACTAAATCCATCATAAATAATTTCCTTTTTTACCTTCTGCTGGCCATTAAAACCGTTTCTTTAACATATTTGCAAGGTATAAGAAGCAAAATAAATAGCCAGTCTTTAAAATTTCAAGTTGATCCCCAAACTGACTCAAATTTGCAAAAATCTGGCATAATTTAAAAGTAAATAAATAGAAGCAACACTTAGCAGAAGGTTCCTAACATAAACAAAGCTGTGCACGTTTTGTTTATTTATGGGATCCATGCAAAGTGTCATATTCATTTAAAAATATTCAGCACAAGAGTGATTGATTTAAAAAATTGAATAGAATTAAGGAGTCTAAGCATCCCTTAAACCTAAAAGTTTGGAAAAGGAAGACTGACTAGTTCTTGTAATATTATACTTGGGAAAACATTTTTCCCCTTTACGTCTGTTCAGAGTTTTTTAAAAGGAGGATTGTAAGAAAGATAGCCACCATTTCTCAATAGTGCATATAAATTGGGAGTGACAAACTCCACCCTTCATATAACACTTGAATGCTGCTCCAGGTAAAGTATTGAAATATAAGTGTGAACTCTCCTATATTAGTATTTTTCATTCAATGAACTTTTACGATGCTCCCAAAAGACAAAACACTTTAAAATACTTAACCTTGTGGAACTCAGTTCTACTGTCGTCTCCGTATTCAGCTGATGGTTATTCACTCTTCCTTTCCAGCCTGAATTATTCCCTATCGTATTTTCATTGAATAAACATTCCTTAACCACCAGTTATGTGACCAGTGTCGTGTGAAGTACTGAGGGAATGAAAAACAGCCCTGGAGAAACTAATAGTCTAACAGAGAATAATTAGACAAGGAGAAAACACACACACACACACACACACACACACACACACACACACACACACCTAATGACGATCATCCCACTTCTTTTTTTGCAAGAAGAATTTAAGTGAACAGGTAAAATGTAAAACAGATTCTGACAACTTCTATACTGGAAAGGTAAATAGAGGGCAATGGCAGCAAACAGGAATGACTGGACAATTTGAGGGTTGGGATGCTCTTCAGAAAGACCTCACAAAGAAGTCTTCTCTGAATTGAAATGACTAACAAATGGAGAAGAGGAGAAAGAACATTCAGTGTAAAGGAAATAGTGTAAGCAAAAGCTGAGGGAACACAGTACATAATCAGAGCCCACAAATGGCATGTTGTTGAATGTGGCTTACATAAAGGGTCTCCCAAGAAGAGAAAAAGTGATGGGTAATGAAACCCTGGAAGAAGAATAGGGTCAAATGGCATAAAATCTTTAACGTTATCCTGAGGAAAAAAGACTTTTCTCATGGTAAAAAAAAAAGCCACTAAATGTTTTGAGTACAGGACATTTACTATTAGCAGTTTTGTTAGTTTGTTTTTAACGTCCCTCTGACTTCCATTGGAGAAGATGATTTGGAGTGAGGAGAGATATCGTGTCCCTTGAGGGCATTTTATTTATTTTATTTATTTTTAAGATTTATTTATTTATTTGAGAGAGAGAGTGAGAGGGAGAGAGAGAGCAGGGGGAGGGGCAGTGAAAGGCAGAGAAAGCCCCAAGCAGACCCCCTGCTGACCATGGAGCCCAATACACATCTGGATCCCAGGACCCTGAGATCATGACCTAAGCTGAAATCAAGAGTGGGCCCATTAACCCACTGAGCCACCCAGGTGCCCCCTTTGAGGGCATTTTAGATTCAGATTCCTGCCACAAAATAGAACAGGAAGGAGACCATGTAGAAAATTTTTGGAACGCCTAGATTTTATTTAAGGGACAGATAAGTTTCAGAAGACAAGTAAGGTGACTCAGAAAGAGTCATCAGGAAAGGAGATAGTAACAGGAAATCCCAAAAGGAAGGGTATTCCTAAATTGCTAAGTGGTCCACAGAAATAATGATGCTGAATAATCCAAAAAACCTTGAAAGAAGTGGCCAAGGGGCAATCCAAGGGTTGTATTCAGAGCAGTTTTATTTTCATCATTAATTGGTTTGGGAAGAGAAGGCAGATTCCTTTTACTATTACTGCTCTGAGCGCAACCCCACAATTGGTGTCTGCTCACTCATGTGCCAAAATCATGGTTATTTTATAATTTATTTTATGGGAAACTATTATTTATATGATATGGAAAAACAGAAACTAGAGGTGCCTGCTAATATATTGGAGCTTGTCCCATACAGAGGCCAACAAATTTGGCAATAAGAAGGACTCTTTGCATTTGAGAGAAGAGTTTCAAAGGCTTTGTGGTTACATGATAACCATGTAGTTAAGACCATCTTTTTTCTAGGGACACCTGGGTGGCTCAGTCGGTTAAGTGTTGGCCTTCGGCTCAGGTCATAGTCTCGGGGTCCTGGGATCGAGCCCCGAGTCGGGAGTCGGGCTCTGCCTTCAGAGGGGAGTCTGCTTCTCCCTCTCCCTTTCCCTCTCTCTCTCTCTCTCCAACAAATAAATAAAATTAAAAAAAAAAAGGACCATCTGTTTTCTAGTCTCCACACCTTCATCAAGATAATGAAGAGAGAGGTTCATAGATTCCAACCTTTGTGTCCTTCCTAATATTCGCCTCCTTGTCAGAACTTATCAGGATCATCAGGACTCGTATCCAATGCACTTTATCACTACTTTGGTCAGTCACAATGAGAAACCCTGATTCCCAGGAGAGTTCATTTTCCACATTCTCATTTCCATATAGCTCTGCACATCCACATTTCAGTAGCTGTCTGTCTGTCTCCTGAGACTGATTGTCTATTAGCAAACCCCCACCCTCATGTCCTCAACAACCTCTCTGAAAGTTCCCGTCATGTCATTTTCTTGCTCCTGCTGAAATGTGGTTCCTTTAGAGACACTGCATGCCCTGCAGCTCTCACACATGGTGAACTAGGGAAGGTTCATCCTTGCTCTTCATTGCCACTTATGGACTACTAGTCTATGCTCTCCAATGCCTCCCTTCCCTGCTTTAATATTAATGTCATCACACCACACCATCTACTTCTGGTTCTGTTTAAGTGGCTCAGTTGGTTAAGCAACTGCCTTCAGCTCAGGTCATGATCCTGGAGTCCCGGGATCGAGTCCCACATCGGGCTCCCTGCTCAGCAGGGAGTCTGCTTCTCCCTCGGACCCTCTTCCCTCTCGTGCTCTCTATCTCTCATTCTCTCTCTCTCAAATAAATAAATAAAATCTAAAAAAATAAAAATCATCTTAAGGACTTTGAGGTTCACCTCAATCTTTGACAAATTTATCTTTAGCTCCTGGCTCACTCTACCACAAGTCTTTCCTTGATTCTGAGGGATTTCAGTATTCAGGTATATAATTCTCCAAGGACTCTTTCTGCCTCGCCATCCCCCTCCAATGATGGTTTCTTTCACCTTACCTCAGTCACTGACCTCTATGGTCACACAGACCCTAGATCCACTGTCTACTTGTCACCTTCTGACTTTCTAGATCCTCAAATCCTCGGTTCCCAAATATCTTTCAACCTCCTTCTCATCAGACCTCCAATCTATTGATCCTACTACCACCATTTCCCTTACCCATCATGGCCTTCACTTCCTTCCATACTCAGCTTAGTCAATCATTATAAGCACTCCCTTGTGAACATTCTCAACTTTCCATGAGCAATCATTTTGAATACTCTTTCATATATCTTAATCCACTGGCTTTCTCCTTGCGAAACTTGCTAAGCAAAATCCTTACCCTTGTTAAACACAGCTCTGTAACTCCTTCGTTCCTGTACCTGAATAGCTGAATGTGGCTGTTTGATACCATGATTGATAAGAAATATATATTTCTCATGTGAACAACAAGAATATATTTCTCATATGTATTTGGTCTTTGTCTACATACAGTTCCTGGCTCACCGGTCCTAAAACCCTTGGAATTTCCTAAGTATTGAGAGTGATAAATGGGTCTTTTGTTATATTAATGAAGGTGACTTTTAGACCCCATCCAAGGGTGGAGGCTGGTTGCCAGGAGGACCAACCACATGATTAGAAGTTTGGAACATTTAGTCCCCCACCCCCAACACAATTCTGACCTCTGGGGAGGTGAGAGGGGCTGGAGGTTGAATCAGCCAATGGCCAATGACTTAGTCAATCATGACTATGCAATGAAGCCTTCATAAAAACCCAAAATGGTTCAGAAAGCTTCTGGGTTGGTGAACACATGGAGATTGGGACAAGTGGTGTGCCCTCAGAGGGTATGAAGGCCCTTGCTTTATACTTCACCCTATATATCTTTTCATTTGGCTGTTGATTTGTATCCTTTATTATATTCTTTAACAAACTGGTACACATAAGTGTTTCCCTGAATTCTGTAAGCCACTTCAGCAAATTAAAAGAACCTCAGGAGGAAGTCACTGGAACCTCCTATCTGAGGCTCAGGTAACGGCCTGGGGCTTGCAGCTGGCATGTGAAGTGGTGGTAGGGGGGACAGATTTGTACAACTGGACCCTTAACCTGTGGAATCTGATGCTATCTCCAAGCAGAAAGTGTTAGTATTAAGTGGAATTTAATTCTCAGACACCCTGGTGATGTCCAAGAATTGCTTTGTATTGTGTTGCCAGGGGACAACCCCCCTACCCCAATACTTGAATTGAAATTGGGAAGAGGTGGTGTCAGTAGAGGCTGGGAAAAAAAAATGTACAAATCTCTGTCTCACTTTAACTTCATGGCAATTAGTCATAAGTGGGCATTTAATGTTGCAAAACAATTATGCTACTTTTACTCTTCCTCTTTCTTCTCCGTTTCATATTCTTCTCAAACCCTGAACACCAACTCCCTATTTTTTATTTCAGTTCTCTGCTTTCATTGAGTTCATGAAAACTATAAGAATAAAAATCTATGAGCTCCCACCATCACATCTACTCATCTTCTAGAAAGAGTACACAGACATTTTTCCTTTCCTCTTAGTGGAATAAACTCTAAGTGTTGCTATTTGAAGTCAAACCCTCTGCATTTTCACTAATCTATTTGCTTTGGCCCCACCTCAGAACCTCATTCCTGAAGTTTTCCCCTCTCTTGAATCATTAAATTATTTCTCTCAATTGTACTATTACCATTAGTATACACATATATACATATATAATATGTATATATAGTACATGTATGTATCTACGTATACATATATGTGTGTCTGTGTATACATATTATATATGTGTATATATACATATAAATGTATACACAGACACACATATATGTATATGTGTATATTCCCATTTTAACCCCATTCCTCGTTCTACCTAGAGCTCATTCATCTTTTGATAGAAAATTTCTTGAAAGAATCACATATATACAATGTTACAGCTTCCCTCTTTCTTTTACCTGTGAAACTGACTCCAGTCAGTCTTTTGTCAAGATTTCCAATGACTTGTGCCTTGTTAAATCCAAGATCAATTTCAGTCTTCCTCTTTTTTGACCCATCAAAAGCATTTGGTATTTTCTTCACATGGCTTTTAGGAAACCAGTCTCCTGGTTTACCTTCTACCTTGATAACCTCTTAGCCCTGAAGTGACCCAAGGTCTACTCTTTAGAATGCTTTGCTTATCTATGTACACTCACACCCTTGCTTATCCCAGCCAACCTCATGGTTTTAAATTTCATCTATATCCCAAAGACTCTACTATGTAAATCTCCAACAGGCATAGTCATGATGGACTTTTATATCTAACTTTTTGAAAAGTCCATCTAAATTTCTAAAATTGAACACCTCTCTCTAATGCCACCAAAACTGACCCTCAGTCAGTTAATGGCAACTACATCACTCCAGTTGCTCAGATCAGAAATCTGGTGTCATTCTTGACTCCTCTTTATCTGTCATATATCCCGACTATCAAAATATATTAAGCAACAACAACAACAACAACATACCACTTCTTACCACCTCAATGGCTAACACTCTGGTTCCTACCACTAGCATCTCTCAGCCAGAGACCCTCATGACTGGTCTTCTCGTTTCCCCCTTCTCTCCTACAGTCTATTAATCAATACTGTAGCTACAGTGATCTTACTAAAACAAAAGCCAAATTTTTTCATACCACTGTGTGAAAATCTCAGTGGCTTCCTACTTCCCTCAGAGTAAAGGCCAAAGTCCCTATAGTGGCTAAAAAGGGCCTATGTAATCTGGCTCCTTTTTACCTTTCTACCTAATTTCCTCCATGTTTATTATTTTTTTTTATTTTTTTTAAAGATTATTTATTTATTTATTTGACAGAGAGATGAAGGCACTGGTAGGCAGAGAGGCAGGCAGAGGGAGAGGCAGGCTCCCCGCTGAGCAGGGAGCCCAATGAGGGACTCAATCGCAGGACCCTGGGATCATGACCTGAGCCGAAGGCAGCCACTTAACTGACTGAGCCACCCAGGTGCCCCCTCCTCCGTGTTTAATTACTCCAGTCTCCTTGCTATTCCTGGATCAGCTCAGGTTTGCTCTGCCTTGAGACCAGGCAGTGTTCCCTTTGCTTGGCTTACTCTTCTCTAGCATCCATGTGGATTGTTCATTTCCTTTGTTCCTTCCTGCTTTTACTCAGATGACTCCTTCTCAGTAAGGACTTACCTGGCTTCTCTTTAAAAATATCATCCTACACCCTGACACTCCCTATTCTCCTTTCCTACTTGTGATGGTTAATTTTATGTGTCAGGGCGCCTGGGTGGCTCAGTTGGTTAAGCGACTGCCTTCGGCTCAGGTCATGATCCTGGAGTCCTGGGATCGAGTCCCGCATCGGCTCCCTGCTCGGCAGGGAGTCTGCTTCTCCCTCTGACCCTCTTCCCTCTCGTGCTCTCTATCTCTCATTCTCTCTCTCTCAAATAAATAAATAAAATCTTTAAAAAAAATAAAAATAAAATAATTTTATGTGTCAACCTGGCAGATCCATATGTATATGGTATATGCCTAGATACATGGTTAAATGTCATTTCTTGGTGTGTCTATGAGAGTGTTTCTGGATGAAATTAGCATTTGAATCTTTATGCTGAGTAAAACATATTGCGCTCCCCAGTATGAGTGGACCTCATTCAATCCACTGAAGTCCTGTATAGAACAAAAAGGCAGAGGAATAGAAAATTGGCTCTCTGCCAGATTGTTTTCAAGTGGGGACATCACCCTTTAGACTCAGACTATGAATTTACCCCATCAGTTTTCATGGTTCACAGGCCTTCAGACCTGGGCTGGAACTATACTACTTGCTGTCCTGGGTCTCTAGCTTGCAGATGGCAGATTGTGGGACTTCTCAGCCTCCATAATAGTGTGAGCCAATTCTTTATTATATCTATATTTGTCCATTTCTCTGGAGAATTCTGACTAATACACTACTTGATTTTCTGTGATAGTATTTATCACCCCTTAACAGTATATAAACAACATATACTCAAAAACTGTCTCTCCTCACAGAAGGTAAGCTGTATGGGAAGAGGGAAATTGTTCAATGCTGTGAATAATGTAGGGTATGCAATAGTAACTCAGTTTTTTTTGTTTTTGTTTGTTTTTTGTTTTTGTTTTTGTTTTGAGAGAGAGAGTGTGTGTGTGTGTGTGTGTGAGTGAGCAGGGTGGGGGAAGGAGCAGAGGGAGAAGAAGAGAGAGAATCCTAAGCATGCTCCACACCCAGCACAGAGCCCAACACAGGGCTCCATCTCATGACACTGAGGTCATGACCTGAGCCAAAATCAAGAGTTGGATGCTTGTATATATGAACCACATCACACTACATAAAAAACTAATGATGTATTATATGTTGGTTAATTGAACATAATAATAATAATAATAATAATAAAAAGAGTTGGATGTTTAACTGACTGAGCCACCCAGGTGCCCCAATAGTAACTCAATTTTTAAAAGTATGAATAGGAGAGAGTAATATAAAATATACAAGAGAAGGAATAATTATAAAGTTAACAATGGAAATTTAAGAATTGGATCAGAAAACCAAATGATAGAACCAGGCTTGGGAAAAAGTAGAAACAATAGTCTTCTGAAAAAAAGGAGCAAAGAGGGAAGAAGTAAAGAGAAGAAATAAGGGACTATAAAGGCAGTGTAGGGGATTAAAGAGATTTCAATTTTGACTACCTCTAGTTTTCATTAATGCAGTAGTCATCTAGTAAAAATGAGGGAGTGAAGGTAGATGCAATGCGTAAAATCAGTGGTAATATTTGCAACATTAACTCCAGGAAGCATGGAGTAGAGTCCAAGATTTAACAGAGTATCTAGAATATATTAAATGTTCAGTGAATATCTGTTGACTTCAATTAAGTAAGCTAAAGAAGAGTAAATTGGTTAATAGCAATATTAACACTTGACCCTGAAATGAATAAGATCATACCTTTGCAGTGGATTTTTAGCTTCTCAGGAGGAGAATAGAGGGAATGTGTGTTTGGATTGATATAGAATAAATGATTGCCATGGTGAGTGCGGCTAAATTTAGTGAAGATGATAGAATTAAGAGTCCTACAAAGAATGTACATGAGACGGTTTTTGTATTTTAACAAATAGTAGAAACAAGCATAGAATTGTTCCTAGTATTTCTTTATTATCCTTTAATGTCCATAGGATCTGTGGTAATGCTCCCTCTTTCATTTCTGATTTTAGTCCTGATATTAGTGTCCTTTCTTTTTCTCTTGGCCTAACTGGAGGCTTATCAATTTTACTGATCTTTTCAAAGAACCAAATTTTGGTTTTACTGATTTTTCTCTATTGATTTCCTGTTTTTATTTTCATTGATTTTTGCACTAATTCTTATTACTGGCATACTTTGGAGATATTGCAGGGTAGTTCCAGACCACCACAATAAAGCCAATATCACAATACAGCAAGTCAATTTTTTGACTTACACTGCCCATAAAAGTTATGTTTACACTATACTGTAGTCTATTAAGAGTGCAATAGCATTGTCTAAAAAACAATGTACATACCTTAATTAAAAAATATTTCACTGCTAAAAAATGCTAACCATCATCTGAGCTTTCAGCAAGTCATACATAATCTTTTTGCTTGTGGAGACTCTTCCTTCTATGTTGTTGGCTGCTGGCTTATTAGGGTGGCGGTTGCCAAAGGTTGGAGTGGCTGTGGAAATTCCTTAAAATAAGACAACAATGAAGTTTACTGTGTTGATTGACTCTTTCAATTGAACACTTAGAGGCCCACTGTAGGTTCTTAATTGGCCTAGTTTCAATATTACTGTGTCTCTGGGAATAGGGAGCCCTGAGGAGAGGGAAAGAGACAAGTGAATAGCTGGTCTGCAGAACAATCAGAACATACTCAAAATTTATTAAGTTTGCTGTAATGAATGGGTGAGGTTTGTGTGCCTCGAGACAATGACAATAGTAACATCAAAAATCACTGATTAAAAATCACTGTAACAAATATAGTAAGTTTGAAATATTGTGAGAATTACCAAAATCTGACAGAGAGACATGAAGTGAGCAAATGCTGTTGGAAAAATGGCACCAATGAACTTACTTGACTCAGAGTTGTCACAAACCTTCAATTTGTAAAAAATGTAGTATCTGTGAAGCACAATTAAGTGAAGCACAATAAAATGAGGTATGCCTGTATTTCTTTTATTCTGCTTACTTTGGGTTTAACGTGCTTTTCTTTCCCCAGTTTTCTAAGGTGGAAACTTAGGTTATGGGTTATAGATATTTCTTCTTGTCTTACATATGCATTCAATGCTATAAATTTCCCTCTAAGCACTGCTTTTGCTGCATTCCACAAATTTTGATAATTTGTGCTTTCATTTTCATTTAGTTAAAAATATTTTTTAATGTCCTCTTGAGATTTCTTTGACTGGGGTGTTATTTAGACAGATGCCATTTAATCTCCATGTACTCTGGTATTTTCCAGTTATCTGTTATTGATTTTGCCACTTTGATTTTTTTCTCATAATTACTTTGTTTTTCCCCTATAAAATTTATCAAAAACTTTTCTATTGAAATGTGTTACATTGCCTAAATTTTATCTTCATTCCTCTAGTGAGAGTATGGCTATAATCCTAAGCTGAATTCCTCTTCCACAGTCACTCTCAGCTAAGAAAGCAGCTTCACTTAGGGTTATGTCCTTGCTAGGGGGCAGTGCACTGAACTTGACCGGTCAGTTCAAGAAGCCTAATGATCTGTACCCCATGTCTCAGATTGGGACAACTGTAAAGGGTCAGCCAAACTCTACAACTCCCTGTAAGTTAGGCTAGCTGAGTTCCTTGCAGCAACTACATCACAGTTCAGCTTCCTCTTCTGCTCAGTCCTTTTCTCATCTCTCACAGTGGTCATTCCTGGGACCCAATATTCCTCTGCACACAATGCCAGAGTCTCATAAAATTGAACCCATGACAATTGTACTGGAATTGATTCTAAGGGGCAAAGTCTAAAATGAGATGTTTAGAATTGGATCACCAGCAAGTGGGTTGCAATAACAACTTCCTCAGTAGGAGTAGATTAAACATTGTTAGGTTCAATGGTACATAACTGGGAAGAGATAGATATTGAATGGAATTCACTGGCAGATATAATTTCTTAGGAGTTTGAGAATCTCAAAAATAATAATTTTAAAGACTTTGGAATTTGATGGTTATGTCTGGGGGTCATTGATCGATTGGAAGCATGGAAAATCTGAGGGTGATTATAAGTAACAGTATGAAATTCAGAGGGTGTCCTGTGGCCAGTGAAGAGTGAAAACTGAAGATTCAGTATCTAATTAAAGAGGAGTAGAGCTTCCTAGAAAGTACATTCCTCTGCTCCAGGAGATCTGTTATGTCAGGTCAGGTCCTGGATTCAGAAGGAGTAGAACTGTGGAAACTGGGATGTGGATATCTGGGTTGTAAAATTTTTTCCAATTTCCAGATACTCCTGAACCCTTTTAGACTATTAAAATGATATACTGCTCCTTATGAATTGATGGTCTAGCCTAAGTTGCTTGAGCTGTCTTCCCTGCAAGACCAAATGTGCTCTTCTCAGGATATGCTCCTACCTCACCCCCACCCTCTCCTATCACTAAGCCAATAACGATGGTTAAATACAACCTAACCCATTTGAGGAAGTGCTGAGTTGGCTAACACAGCAAGAGGATTGTGAGCTGAAGGAAAAGCTAGCCAATATATACTGGCTGGATCCCAGAGGGTACATGTGGGATTACATTCAGAGGATGCTGGATAAAAGAGAGTTTATTGATGTGAGAGCACTCTCCCAGGTTACAGGATTTAAAACACATGCAAAGTCCCTGGGAGAGGGGCAAACAAAGTAGTGGGAGGGCTCCCAGAAGCTTAGAGAAAGTGATGGATTATACTGTGCAGGTAGAAGTGCTAGAATTACTGTAGCTTAGAGTTGTAGAGGGATCAAAGGGTTTACAGAAGTAGGCATGCCCGAGTGGTTACACTAAATAGGTCAGAAAACCTACTAGATCACTATGATTCATGGGAGAAAATTCCACTAACTAAAGGAGTAAGGAATGTGCTAGTGAGAGAAGCATGGGCATTGCTGAGATAGATGTTCAGTGGTACCTGTCCTCTAGAGGCCAGGGATGACAGTAGGAGATGCTGTTAATAACTGGGCTCACTGACAGCAATGATACTCAAAGGATTTCTAGTTAATAGAGGCAAGGTGGCAGTGCCGAAACTGTCAGAAACTAATTGGGACAATTATTATAACGAACGGCAACCTCAGACTGGTGGCCAGGAGAGGACCTGCAGAGAGCTACAGAGGTGGGTCTCTGGGTAAGATATATACACAACCAATAAAGGTACTGCTCAACGTGTATAGCCGAAATAAAGGATGGATGATCAGGAGGCTGAATGCAGTTACCTTAATAAAAAATGTGTTAATCTTTTACCCAGATTCCAGATGTGAGCCAGTTTTCAGACCCAAAAATTATTGATTATAGGAGAGACTTATACCTCAGAGGGGAAAAAACTTCCAAACCATGGCAAGGGTATACAGTAACAACTCTCCAGTCCCTCCCTGAAGGACCATGCCACTTACTTGGGTAATTTTACACTGAAGTGAGAGGTAAGAGCCCAAACCTTTCAAGATCTCTTGACACAGGGTCCAAGTTGCTATAGCTACCTGGAAGACCACAGCATCATTGTGGCCTCCTGTTTGGGGCAGGAGTCAAGTCCCTAGCATGGCTCACAGCGGGTTCACAGGAACTACTGGGTTTATAGACTCACTTGGCCTCTGAATGCACTATTGAAATAGTCATACTTAGCATTTGAAAATACCCCACACTGGCTGCTTGGCTTATAGGTTAAAAACCATCATAGTGGGAAAGACAAAGGCAAAGTGTCTGAAACTTGCCCCTCACAATGGTCTTGGATGTATTTATATTGAAACCAGGGGAGAATAAGCAGATTATTTCCATTACTAAAGATGTAATGAGTTCAGGATTAGTGACCCACATTATATCTCCACTTAACTCACCAGTTGGGCCCCTACAAAACCAGATAGATCCTGGGTTTGCAGTGGACTACTTACTGAAAAGTCAGCCTAGAAAAATCTCAAGTGCAGTTTCTTTGCTAGATGTGGCATCTCTGCCCAAGTTAGTTAATAACATGTCAGGCACATGTTATTATATAGTATGTAATCTGGCCAGAAAATCCTTTTCTGTATCTTCAGAAAAGAGGCCAAGAAACCATTTTTATTCACTTCAAATGGGCAAAGTATACTTTCATAGTCTTAATTTAGCACTGTGTTAATTCTCCTGCCCTAAATCAAGATACAGTCTGAAGGTACCTCAGCTATAGATTCTACTAGCCTTGTAGACATGTTCCCAGAGGGAGAATGCCTCCAAAAAAGCCCAGTGAGTGTTCTCCATCTTTAAGCTAGGGTTGTCAGTAGGTCACTTTGGGCTACTTGTGCCAATTCCCTTCTCCTCTCTTAACTATTCTTTCCAAGAGTTTCTCCAAGACACCCCTGAATGAAAATCACAGAATCTGATAGTCTCTGTTTCCCTGGTAACTGGCCTTCAACAACTTCAAAACTACCATAGAATTTACTCATTTATTGTTCTTATTGCTTATTTTCTCTCATTCTTATAGAATGTGAGATCCATGAAGGCCGGGTTTCGTTTTTTGTATTTTTTTTTAAGATTTATTTAGTTATTTGAGAGACAGAGAGAAAGTGAAAGCACAATCGTGAGGAACAGGGGGAGAAAGGAGAGAGAATCTCAAACAGACTCCGCACTCAGCATGGGCTTGACATCGAACGCGATCTCACAACCCTGAGATCACAACCTGAACCGAAATCAAGGATCAGATGCCTAACTGACTGGGCCACCCAGGCATCCTGAGGGTAGGAATTTTTGTTTGCTTTCCTTTTAGACACACCTCAACAACCTAGTACAGATCCTGGCTCACTGAAAGCATCCAAGAAATATTTGAACAATGCATGTTGTCTCTGAAGACTTAATTCATTAACTTTAACTTGTGGAGAGTGTGACTGGTTTTACAACTCCAAGGCTCCTAAAGCCATCCTGTCTTTTAGAGCATCTTGCTATTTGACCGAAATTTTTTGAAATCTATTTTCTGAAAACTTAAGGCCTTATTTTAAGTATATCCCATGATCACAATTTGCTATTAGCTTTTAAATAGCAATTTTTTTTTTACTATTTATTTTTACTCCAAAAGCATAGAGAAACACAATGGGAAGGTAATGTTATAGCCCAGAGATAAATACTATGAGATGACCATCCTTTAATACTGCTAAGCACTACAAATATTTTAAGTTTACCTAACTAAGATATTGTCTCTTCTTTTTTTTTATTATTGATATTTTTACCTTTTGTTTAGATTTGATTACTTGCACCACCCCCAGTTCAGTCCCTTTCCTCAGCACCAAGGTTTGTATTCTACTTTTCTCCTTGTGTGTATAATCATTTATAAAATGCTTACACCTTTGAGTTTAGGCACGATTTGTTTCAGGTATTGTGGTGGCAAGAAGCAGTCCCTGAGATCCCCCTTCAACCAAGAGCTAGAAGCTGGGAATGCTGCCATTGGATGCCCTCAGCACTCAGTTCCTCCAGGGATTGCCCCAGGGGCAGAGAGCTGCCTCAACCAAGATCACACCATTTTCTGAGCCCACCAAGTGACTGAGTATGACTTATGGGCCATTCTGGCCCAATGCAGGGACATTCTGATGGCCCATTTTAGTTCCAGACCTCCCTGCTGGATCAGCTGAGATTCTCATCAGGCCTATCTTTCAGTTCAGTTTCATCTTCTGCCCAGTCTTCTTTTCCCCTTCTCTTCCACAGGTGTTGATTCTAAACCACTTCCTAATAAGTACCCTAAAGTCTAAACTCTATCTGAGATTTTGTTTCCTGGAGAATCCAACCTGAGTAACAGATCCTATTACGTATTCATCTCTGCATCTTGCTTTTCTCCCTCACTCTAATCATGGATTCTGTCCCAGACAATTGACATACATCAAATGCTCTCTTTTGAATGACTATGTAATTTTCCAGGGTTTTCATGTATCGCAATTTATTCAAGTCTCCACACAAGGGAACATTCTAGTAGTTTCCAAATTTTATTTTTAACCATACGTAAAGTACTGAAATAAATGTCCCTGTCACAGACCAATTTAAACTCAAAATTACATGATTACTTGCAAAGTTCCTATTACTTTCCTTCACTAATCATTTCTCCTTTATTTCTTTAATGAAGCCCACAGTGGTCTACTTGTTTTCTGAGAGTTCTAATATTATCAACACAGGTCAATAATTTAAGGAATTCATGGCTTATATCTATAGAATTAAAGTCTTCAAAATTTCTCAACCAGTCTTTTTCTAACTTTATGAAATACATGAAAACAATACCATCTATACTCCCACAAAAGTAATAATGCCAACCTTACTCTTGTCTTAATCTAATCTACATGAACTGAAGAAAATATTAAGACCTATAAATCCACAGACTAGGTTGGAATACTGGCTATACAAAATACTCCATCTGATATCTAAGTACTCAAACTCTCTCAGCTCTCCTCATTTGTAAAAGGTACCTGCCCTACTGTGTTCTAGTGATCTGTAATCTTTACAGAACTGAAGATTCCAGAGGTCCACCTCTGGCAAAGTGCATGGAGAAGATAGTCTATAAATCATTAAAATAATTTTCCTCATATTCTTGGGTTTCCATGCAGACATGTGTACATAAATGCTATACTCACATTTTTTGTACAAGTTATTTTTGAAAGAAATCCACCTTTGTTCTGCCTAATGAAACTAAAGAATACATTTCATGTGGACTTTGTGATATCTAATTAGATGAAGTTACCTCCTTTTAAAATTCCAGGTTCTCTCTATTTCCCAAGTAATCAGAGTGTAGTTCATTGGCCACATGAAAAAGTAGAAATGGATAGAACAAGTTTATGGACTTTATAAATTGAGCCACACTTTCAGTTTCAAAACAGCAACAAAACAAAACAAAACAAAACATAAACCATTATAGATTCAAGGAACCAGGTCCTATCTGAATGAGAGCTAATGCAGAAGCCTCAGCATGGAGTCAACCAGTGTCAGTTCGCCTTTCTGTTCCTGCATTAGGAGCTTGTTTCCTCAGCTGGGGATGCCCATGAGCCCTCCTTAGTGCTGTACAAAGAACATGGTGCTGCTTTTCTTCCCGGATGATCCTTCTGTTTATATAGCACAAGTAGTTCAAATTTTCTTTTACTTCCTATTTTATAACATATTCCTTAATTGGCAAAATTTTATTCTTGATTTTTATTCCCTCTGACCTTCTAGCTTTCTTCTTGGATTATTTCTTCCATCCTGTCTAGCAAGTCTACTAATCCAGGTATTTAGGAACATTGCTCATGATCTTTCATCTCTTCTTCAGGTGAAAGGTGATTCAACTGAACCCAAACTCTCTCACCTGTTGGAGATTAGGTGCTTAAACCATGAGTTGGAGAGTAGTGGATAGTGTTAGAAGCAGAAAATCTTCAAGTGAAAACAAAAGAGGAGCAAAAAATTCTCTTTCAAAGATAATCTTTCTACATTTTTACCCAAAGTTTGTGGCAGCAAAGAGCAAATCCATGGTGGAACCAACACTGAGAAAAGGCCCAAGCCCCATTTTGATATAGCACTTTTTGAAACATTAGAGCAAAAGCTGTTGCTGTCCTATGCTTTAGGTATTATAACAAAATAACATTTTAGGATGAGTTATTAGAAGATCTAATAATAAAATAAGAATTTGCTTAGGAAAATTTTATTAAATATATCTATAACATCTTTATGAAATCTTCTATTTAACAACCTGGGGTGTTACCTGTCCCGCTTTGAAACATGTAAAAATATGTGGGGGCATTTTGGATTCTCACAATGACTGGGGGTTATTACTTGCATATTGTTGGAAGTGATCGAGGATGGTATTATACCCATGGATATTCCTACAAATTAAGCCCAATAATGAATCAGTTTTTGCAAAATGTCATTCATACCCCAACTAAGAAACCCTGCATAGCTACAGATATGCTGCTAGACTAATCGTAACCTCACTGTTTTACATGTTACCTAGTAAAACACATAGTTACCCCTGCACCTATCACCTCTACTTTTGGCTACATAAATACATTGTATAGAATTCAAGCTGCTCTATTCAGTATCAGGGATAGAAAGTAAAAATAGACTCTTGCTAGGAAAAATCAGAAAAAAATAAAAAGCTTAGCAGATGGGGTCTTGCTCCTTTCTGGGATATATTTCTTATCAGCTGAAGACGCTTGTTTTTACAAAAGTATACACAACTAAGAAAAACAGCTGCTCAGATTCAGAGAACAGAGCTCACCTAGACCAAAGGTTTTTAAGTACACATGGATCCACATGTGCATACAAACATACAGGTAGCTACACACAAGTCATTATGCTAATTAGCAAAGGTTAAGACAGATTATGTTTATTAAAGGGAAAATTCTCTGACAAGGAGAGTTTTAATAAAAATGGAAGTGATAATCCATAGGAATGTTATTGTCAGGATACAGATACTGACAGCTAAAAAAGCATAATCATCATAGCAGTGTAAATATTAGGACTAGTGAAGATTTCCTACCTGGTAAGAACCTCTGCCAGCTGAAAATGTTTTGAGCTATTTGTAAAAGTGCTACTGTGCTCTTGTTAGTGGGATAGAGGTTTAGAGATTTATATCATGTGCAGAAAGTTATACCTGCCTGGATAAACAGCTGTAATTTTTCTGACTAGCACTGGGTAAATTTTTGAAATGTAACAACTGAGGACAATCAGGACGATCCCCTGTTTTTGAGGTACATATTTGAGTAAGAGTACAAAAGTTTTTCTTTATAACATCTGATTCAACAGTTTTCTTAAAGATCTTATTGCAAAGTGACTAGTGAATTAGAAAGTTTACTTAATATCTGACTAATTCTCATCAAGAAAGATTTTGAGGGGCAACTCTTATTTTCAAGTCCACATAAATAGACAAAAGTGTCTCCTTGCTCTAGGACCATATTCTAATCTCTCTGTATTAGTTTCTACATGCTAAAACTCTCAAAAATTATTTCCCTTTCCCCCCTCTTTGCACTAATAACTGAAAGGAAATACTATTATATAGGTGAGTTTCCTTGCAAAAGTACAGCCTGCATAGAATTTCATTAATATAGCCAACAATATTATAATCAGGTTCACAGCAGATAATCCCACTCTTACTGTTATGTTTCAAACTTTTAATGATATTTGAATTCTACCCCATGTTTAAATAAATGCCTAATTCTTTGGTCCAGTTTGAGGTTCAATTTAAAAAGAATCCATGAAACAGTTTTGCAGAGACACAGAAAGTAATAATAAGGGGCAGGGATCATAGATAGGAATTGCAGTCCAATAGCACCAGGAGAAAGGCACTGGTCCCCAAAATCTAATTCTCTAGATCATCCATCGAGCAAAGGTATCTTTCTATTCTCACAATCTATATGCCATATAAAGCGTGTGTGAAATTTGAGCCTTCCTAGTTTTGGAATATTAGATATTATCAAAAGAGATGGGACTGGGACCATCAGTTAATATCATATGCTGCCCGGGAGTCAGGCAGAACTGCTCTCTCCCCTAGGCTGTACCACTTGCTGAGTTACTCTCCTCACCTTTCTAAACCTCATCTTTCTCAATGAAATTCATCATGTGAAAATGATGGCTTCTAGTTCTAAAATTCTCTAGTGCTAAAAAAATCTTTACTTTCCTGAACTTTCTACAGAAGTTCCAATGGAAGCATAGAAAATAAAACACAGGGAGAGATGGATAGATTTAACCATTTAAATCAAACATCCTCTATGTTATATAAATAAGATAAAATATTTTCTATGCCAAAGATTATGAACAAAAGTATAAGGCAAGCTCCCCAAAGGAAAAATATTTATAAGGAACATGCTAAAGCATAGTATCTTCACATATGAAAAAACTTACACAAATACAAAAGAAAATTATAAAATTCACATTTTAAAAAGTAAGTAGCTAACATAAAAATGAGTCACAAAAGTCAAAATTCATATGGTTGATAAACTTATGAATAAATGTACTAGGCTGCCTGAAAAGCCAACTGTTTTCCCATACCATGCATCCCCATCTTTCAAGACTTCTATAATTTCAATTTCTTCTCACCCTTCCTCCTGTACCCAGTCCACTTCTCAATTAATTATGTCTCTTCACTCTCCATTGAGGAAATAGAAGTAATCAGGCAAAAACTCCCTCAACACTACAGCATCAAATCTATAAACCTATCTGCATTTATTCCTATGTTCTCTATCTTCCCATCACAAGGATTGAACTGTAGCTAGCCTCTTTCTTAGCTGTAGTTACAAAGATACTGCATAACAAATCACCCTGAAATTCAACAGCTTAAAAAAATACTTATTTGTTATCTCATTCACAAGACTGTTGTTTGGCTGGAGCTGTTCTGCCTCACTCTGCACATCTGTAGGGTGGCTGGGATGGCTCTGCTTCACCAGATTCATTCTGGGTCTGAGTGTGGAAGGACATTGGTTTCTCAGTAGAAACACTTAATGACAGAATCTGAAAGCTTACAGAGGGGAGAGTGGGAATACATGACACCTCTTATGACTAGGTTTGAACAAATATACTGTTACTTCTGCCCATATTGGTCAACACAAGTCACTTCTCTAAGTCTAATATAAATGTGTTAGGGAAAGTGTGGTGTTTTTTTTTTTTTTTAAGATTTATTTATTCACTTTAGAGAGAAGGAGAGAGAGAGAGAAACTTTAGCAGACTTTTTGCTGAGGTCAGAGTCCAATGCAGGGTTTGATCTCATGACCCTGAGATCATGACTTGAATTGAAACCAAGAGTCTGATGCTCACTGACTGGGTCACCAAGGGGCCCCAAACGTGTACTGTCTTTAAAGAAGGCACTATAAAGTCATATGGTAAAGGGTGTGAATATATCAAGATGCAAATAATTGAGAACAGAAAGGCAGTCTATCACAGTTAGACAGGAATTCAGAGGAGTGAACAAGAATGATATGATCTGGGCCCTTACAGAAAGTAGTCTACTGGGGAGACAGAAATTACAAGTAGAGAAGTGTGGGCTACAGATATATATTAGATTTGAGAATCTTAAGTACTTAGTGGATACCTGAAATCGCTTTGAGGATAAGTTTTACAAGAGAGAACCAGAATGAAGAAAGGAGAGATCCAAGGACAGAATCTCATATTCAAGAGATAACAGAGGATTAACATCTCTTGAAAGAGATTGAAAAGGAAGGTCCAGGGAAATAAAAATAAAACTGAAAGAAGTAAGTGAAACCAAGAAGGAAGTGACCTTCCAGAAGGTGAGTAATAAAGCAAAATCCTTCAAAGAGTTCAGGAAGACTGTGGGCTGACAAGTGTCCACTTGATGTGGCCATTAAGTTGTTAGTGGTGTTGATGATGATGATGTCAGTGGGTGGTGAAGCCAGATGCTAGATTGAAGTGACTTGAGGAAGTAGAAATGGTGAATATGGTCTCCTAAGTTCCTAGGCTTAGTTATGAAGGGAATGAAAATGACAAGAAAGCTGAAAAGGCTTGAAGATATCAATAGAGAGAAAGAGACAAAGGGTAAAATAGAACATAAAGCCCTCCATAAACAGGCCATTGCTTTCTTTTCAACTCCTATATTCTTCTTTTTCCCCCTTTTAAGTTCCTTAATCACTTGAAATTTCTCAAATGGGTCATAGTTTTTTTTACTTGGATAAACCATTTTGTGTGTTTTTCCTGCTTGAAATAACTTTTCACTGTAAGGCATTCTCTTGTAGTCCTGCTTGTCTTTACAGAGATAAGCAAAACAGTTATGAATACCTACTATGAGCTAAGCACTGTGTTCAGGGCATTAAATCAATTGCCTTAATGAATCATCACAGAAACTCTGTAATATTGGCATAATAATCTCCATTTTATAGGTGAAAACTGGACTTAGAAAGGTGTAATTGCTCAAATATACGTCTTGTACATAGTAAGTCAGAAATTTGAATTTTTGACTGTTTGACTCTAAAGCCTGTGTTCTAGTCTCAGCTTAATTAAGCACCCACTCCTTTGTAAAACATCCTCTGTCCCAGGGGTGTGATCTCTCCTACAAGCAGTAGGGCACACAGGAGGTTTTGCATCATAACAGATTAATGTTGATTTCACCCACTTTTGCAACACTGACATATCTTGCATATGTCAATTCTAGCAGTTATTACAACATATTGTAATATTAAAAATTATAAAAAGCACTGTCACAGGCAGCAAGGAGCCATACAAGATTTTGACTATTTAAGTAGAGAATGACTGACACTTAGTTGTGAGGGGAAACACTTATGCTAATAGGGAGGGTAAATTTGGAAAGGAAGAGACTGGAAGCAGACAGATAAACTGAGTAATAATATCTAAATCCCAATGAGAGAAGTGAGGACCTAACTAAAGGTATCATAGGGAGGCTAGAAGTGAGATGAAAAGATTGACAGAGGTTTTAAGAAGCAAAATCACTAGGACTTGGCTAGTTGGTTGGAGACAGAGTGATGACACATTTTTCTAGCTGAATGGATTGAATAGATTGAATGGATTGATGTATCTCAATGAAAATGGAAATATAGAAGAGAGAACAGATTTGAGGAGGAAGTGTGGAGCCAACTATGAAATATGTGTGAGACATGGAGGAGAGGGAAGGAGAACACAACCAAGATCCTGAGTAGAAATACAACCAAGCCTGAGAAATTCTATATCCAATACTCATTTATCTATAGAAAGTTTTAGTTCCACATTATTATCTGTGGATTTTGACTCTGTTTGGCAACCAAACAAATTTCTACACAAGACTTCTCAACAGAACACTATTTCTCAAAGTTTCCCATGATGAAATAAAAAATATATTCTTCAAAAATATTTCATTTTGCTCTTCCCACAAGTGGCCTAAGGTGATTCCTAAAAACACTTTGCTATTCACTTAACCCAGAAAACTGCACAAAATCATGCAAATCAAGAGTTTCAAGTCTTTGTGTTCACTTTAAGAGCATCTGTGAAATTGCCCAGGCCATTGAGGGTATGCATCTGAAAAGCTGCCAAGTATCTGAAAAGTATCATTTTACAGAAGCTAACCCATCATTATAATGGTGGAGTTGGTATGTATGCCCATGCAACCAGTCAGGTGGGCACAGGGTCAGAGGCCCCAGGAGAGTGAATTTACACATGCAGAGGAATACTGAACTTGATGGTTTAGATGTAGATTCTCTGATCACTGAGCACTTGTAAGTGAAATAAAACTCCCATGATGTGCCGCCCACTCAGACATCATGGGCAGATTAACCCATATATGATCTTGCCCTGACACATTGAGGTAATCTTATGAAAAAGAACAAATGGTTTCCAAGTCACAGGAACAGATTGCACAGAAGAAGATATCCCTGAAGAAACTGAAGAAACAAAAGCTTACATCCTGTGAATAAATTCAACATGAAATAAAGGCAAATAAAGGTAAAAATTATTTTAGTTAACAATTTTTTTTTGCTATTTTTTGCTACTTTTTTCAATTTTTTTCGCTATTTTATTTTAGTTTTGTGTTGATGGAATGTGATGTCTTTAATACCCACCAGCATCACTTGTACCCAGGGGTTTTGGAGTTCTATAATGACATAATAATCTGGGTATTGTTCTTGGATTATTTTGGTATCTAAAAACTAAGGGAGGGCTTTAAGATATACTATGAACCACAGAAAATACATATTTGCTATTTGGTAAAGGAGAGAGCATAACATAATTGGCCAATATCACATCAGCATTTTCGGCAGTATAATGATGCCACATTCTACACAGGCATATTTATCACTTTCCTTATCTGGTGTTGACATTGTTTGCAATTTTTAAGTCCTATGGTGCTCTGTTGGAGTTTAGAAATTAAAAAAGAGGGAGGGGTAATATTAATGATTTTGTGATCTATTTCCATATTCTTTTTGTCAGATACTATAATGTGACACAGAATACTAAAGCTCTTCTCTATTAAAGATGTTATTTTCATCATACGTATCTTAGAACTTTTCTCCTTCATGGAAATTAGTTCAAACGGTTAAGTTTGAACTTAAACTTATGTTGAGGAGAGTTAAAAAAAGTGAAATTATCTCTGCCAAAGTTTCAGCAATAAGTTTGGTCATTAGTGCTCTCTAGTGGAGCAAGGATTTTGTGCTTACATCTTCAGACATCTCTGAAAGAGCTGTGTTTCCAGCAAATCTTATACATTGCTCAGCATGGCCTGATGCTCATGGTCTTACAGGCTGTACTATGGTGCTTGAGTGTGGAATCACAAGGTATTAGCAGGGAGTTTTTAGTCATTCTGTACTTTGAAATTACTTCATTTTTATCAAATCTGTTTTGAAAGTGATGTTTCATTCTGTTACACCGTTAAAGGCCATGCATATACACATTCTATTCATGCTTTAGGAAACACTGAAACAATGCAACTTTAAGCACCAGATCTTATTGTTTCAGTATCCTGGATATTCTCCTTCTAGTATTCTTAAATTAATTGTTATTCTAAATTTATTACATCATAGACATTTATTATTCAAATTATACAGACACACCTTGCTTTATTGAGCTCTGCTTTAATGTGCTTCACAGATAATGCATATTTTACAAATCAAAGGTATGTGGCAACCCTACATAAAGCAAGTCTATTTGTGCAATTTTTCCAAGAGCATTCACTCAGTTCCTTTTTCTGTGTCACATTTTGGTAATTCTCACAATATTTCAAACTTTTTCATTATTATTATATTTGTTATGGTGATCAGTGTTGAGTGATCTTTGATGTTACTATTATTGTTTTGGGTGCCACCAAGTGAACCCACATAGATAGCAAACTTAATAAATGTTGAGTGTGTTCTGACTACTCCCCAGACCATCCATTCCCCCATCTCTCTCCCTCTCCTTGGGCCTCTCTATTCCCTGAGTCACAACAATATTAAAATTAGACCAATTAATAACCCTACGTGTTCAAGTGAAAGAGTTACATGTCCCTCACTTTAAATCAAAAACCAAAAATGATTAAGTTTAGTGAAGAAGGCATGTCAAAGCTAAGACAAGACCTCTTGCACCAAACAGCCAAATAAGTTAGTGAAGGCAAAGGAAGTGTTCTTGAAGGAAATTAAAAGTGCTATTCCAGTGAACAGAGGAAGGATAAGAAAGTGAAAGAGGCTTATTGATGATATGGAGAAAATTTCAGTGGTCTGAATAGAAGATCAAATCAGCCACAACATTCCCTTAAATCAAAGCCAAATCCAGAGCAAAGCCCTAACTCTCTTCAATCTGTGAAGGCTGAGAGAGGTGAGGAGGTTGCAGAAGACAAGTTGGAAGCTAGCAGAGGTTAGTTCATGAAGTTTAAGGAAAGAAGACTCTCCATAACATAAAAGTACAAGGTGAAGCAGCAAGTGCTGATGTAGAAGCTGCATCAAGTTATTCAGAAGATCTAGCTAAGGTAATTAATGAAGGTGGCTATACTAAACAACAGATTTCAATGCAGACAAAACAGACTTCTAGTAGATAGAAGATGTCAGTTAAGGCTTTCATAGCTAGACAGGAGAAGTCAAGTCCTGGCTTCAAAGCTTCAAAGAGCAGGTTGATTCTTATTAGTGGCTAGTGCAGCTGGCAACTTTATGCTCATTGACAATTTATGTTCATATATGCTTATTTACCACTGATGCTCATTTGCCACTATGAAAATCCTTGGGCCCTTAAGAATTATGCTAAATCTACTCTGTCTGTGCTCTATAAATGGAACAACAAAGTCTAGATAACAACACATCTGTTTACAATATGATTTACTGACTATTTTAAGCCCCTTTCAGACCTGTTGCTTAGACCAAAAAAAAAAAAAATCATTTCAAAATATTACTGCTCATTGACAATGCACCTGTTCACCCAAGAGTTCTGATGAAGGTGTACAACAAGATTCATGTTGTTTTCATGACTGCTAACACATCCATTCTGCAGCCCAGGGATCAAGGAGTAATTTCAAATTTCAAGTCTTCTTATTGAAGAAATACAGTTCATAAGGGCATAGCTGCCATTGATAGTGATTTCTCTGATGGATCCATACAAAGCAAATTGAAAACCTCTGGAAAGGATTCACTATTATATGCCATTAAGATTTTGTGATTCATGGGAAGAAGTCATAATATTAACACAAACAGGAATTTAGAAACTTTAATTCCAACCCTCATGGTGGTTTTGAGGGTTTTAAGACTGGAACAAGTAACTGCAGATGTGGTGGAAATAGCAGGAGAACTAGAATTAGAAGTGGAGCTTGAAGAGGAGCTAAGATGGCAGAGTAGTAGGAGGACCCTATGGTTGCCTGGTCCCTCAAACTCAGCTAGATAAATATCAAATCATTCTGAACACCCAAGAAATCAATCCAAGGACTGACAGAACAAACTGCACAACTAGAGGGAGAGAAGAGGCCACATTATGGAAGTTAGGAGGTATGGAGAAGTGATTTGGGGGAGAGGCAGATCACGTGTGCTGCAATAGGGATGGAGTCCTGGTCATGGAGAGATGAGAGAGTGCAGTGCGTAGGGGATTGAACAAGGAGAACACTTCCCAAAAGCCACTGACTGGGAAAACCACTGGGGCTGATTTTTGTGAGTTTTTACAACCAGCAAGGCTCCAAGACTGGAGTTTAGAGGTCTACAGCATGGCTGGTGTGGATCCCTGCAGGTGCTGCAGTACTCCTGTGGAAAAGGAGGGCAAAGGACCAGTGAGCAGATGGCACAATCTGAGGATTCCCTGGGATGCACTGGGAGAGACAGTTCCCCCTTCTTAAAGTGCATCTGGGAGAGGTGGCATTGCCTCTCTGGGGACAAAGGAGCCAGTGGGTGCCATTTCTCTCCTCCATCCCTCAGAATAAACTAACTTCAGTAAGTAGCACAGTACCAAGAATGGTGGCCTAAATCCCTTACCCCAAGCCCCACCCCACTGCATTCTGCAGGTGCTGCCTTTCTCAGGCAAGTGTGCCTGAGAATCAGTGCAGCAGGCCCCTCCCCTAGAAGACCAGCACAAACATCCCCCCCGTAAAATGCACCACGTCTACTGACCATAGAGTGCTGCAAAGCTTCAGCTCTAGTGGAAACAGCATCAGATTTATTATTTTATTTTATTTTTGAATTAAAAAACTCATTTTTTAAAAAAAAGATTTTATTTATTTATTTGAGAGAGAGAGAGAATATGAGGAGGAGCAGAGGGAGAGGGACAAGCAGACTCCATGTTAAGCACAGAGCTGGACACAGAGTTCAATCTCATGATCCTGAGATGATGATCTGAGCAAAAATCAAGAGTTAGATGCTTAACTGACTGAACCACCCATGCACCCCACAGAAGGTCTCTTTTATCAAGCAGGCCGGAGCACACCTAGTTAAAACATGCCACACTCTGGCCAAGGTCCAAACACTCCCCACTGCAGGCAAGGAGAAACTCTACAGAGGACTGATCTGAGGAAAAGAGCAGCCAAAACACAGCAGCAGAGTGCACACAGCATATACCAGAGACACTTCCTGAAGTGTCAGGCCGTGGACAGTATATGACCTCTTCTTTATAAAGCCATTACTCTCAGGAGCAGGAAACATAATGGGCTTTCCTAACCCAGAGAAGAAGACAAAGACCTAGACAAAATATCAAGATAAAAGAATTCATCCCAAAAGAAAGAACAAGAAAAGGTCACGGGATCTAATTGAAACAGATACAAGTAATATGCTTGATCCAGAATTTAAAGCAACAATCATAAGGAGACTAGCTGGGCTTGAGAAAAGCACAGAAGACACCAGGGAGTCCCTTACTGCAGAGATAAAAGACCTAAGAACTAGTCAGATGGAAAAAAAATGCTACAACTGAGATGTGAAACCCACTGGATGTAATGACTACAAGTATGGAAGAAGTAGAGGAATGAATAAGTGATATAGAAGATAAAATTATGGAAAATAATGAAGCTGAAAAGAAGAGGGAAAGAAAGATATTAGATCACAAATACAGACTTAGGGAACTCAGTGACTCCATAAAGCATAATAACATTTGTATCATAGGAGTCCCAGAAGAAGAGAGAGAAAAGGTGCAGAAGGTTTATTTGAGAAAATTATAAATGAAAACTTACCTAATCTGGGAGAGGAAACAGACATCCAAATGCAGGAGGCACAGAGAACTCCCATCAAAATCAACAAAAGCAGGCCAACACTAAGACACATTGTAGTTAAATTTGCAGAATACAGAGATAAAGAAACAATCCCAAAAGCAGCAAGACAAAAGAAGTCCCTAACTTACAAGGGAAGACAAAGGTTAGCAGCAGATCTCTCCACAGAAACTTGGAAGGCCAGAAGAAAGTGGCATAATATATTCAATGTGCTGAATGGGAAAAATATCCAGCAAGGCTGTCATTCAGAATAGAAGGAGAGATAAAGAGTTTCCCAGACAAATAGAAACTAAAGGAGTTTGTGATCATTAAACCAGCCCTGAAAGAAATATTAAAGGGATTCTCTGAGTGGGAAAGAAAGACCAAAAGCAACAAAGACTAGAAAGGAACAGAGAAAATCTCCAGAAACCACAACTTAACAGGTAATACAATGGCACTAGAGTCATATCTATCAATAATCACTCTGAATGTAAGTGGACTAAATGTACCAATCAAATACATAGTGTGTCAGAATGGATAAAACAACAACAACAACAAGACCCATCTATATGCTGCCTACAAGAGACTCATTTTATTTTATTTTATTTTATTTTATTTTAAAGATTTTTATTTATTTATTCATGAGAGACAGAGAGAGAGAGAGAGAGAGGCAGAGGGAGAAGCAGGCTCCCAAGGAGCAGGGAGCCCAATGCGGGACTCAATCCCAGGACTCTGGGATCATGACCTGAGCCGAAAGCAGACGCTTAACGATCTGAGCCACCCAGATGCCCCAAGAGACTCATTTTAGACCTAAAGACACCTGCAGATTGAAATGACGGGATGAAGAACCATTTATCACACTAATGAAAGCCAGAGTAGCCATACTTGTATCAGACAAACTAGGTTTTAAACCAAAAAGCTGTAACAAGAGATGAAGAAGGGCGCCTGGATGGCTCAGATGGTTAAGTGTCTGCCTTTGGCTCAAGTCATGATCCCAGGGTCCTGGGATCGAGTCCCACATCAGGCTCCCTGCTCCTTGGGAGGCTGCTTCTCTCTCTCTCTCTCTCTCTTTGTCTCTCTCTCTCTCTCTGTCTCTCATGAATAAATAAATAAAATCTTTAAAAAAAGAGAGAGAGATGAAGAAGGGGACTATATCATAATAAAGGGGTCCACCCAACAAGAAGATCTAACAATTGTAAATATTTATGCCCCCAACTTGGGAGCATCCAAATATATAAAACAATTAATAACAAACATAAAGGAACTCATTGATAACAATGCAATGATAGTAGGGAACTTTAATACCCAACTTACCTCAATGGACATATCATCTAAGCAGAAAATCAACAAGGAAACAATGGCTTTGAATGACACACTGGGCCAGATGGACTTAACAGATATATTCAGAACATTTCACCCTAAAACAGCAGAGAACACATTCTTTTCAAGTGTACATGGTACATTCTCTAGAGAAGATCACATACAGGGTAACAAATCAGGCCTCAACAAGTACACAAAGATTGAGATCATACCATGCATATTTTCTGACCACAATACTATGAAACTTCAAATCAACCATAAGAAAAAATTTGAAAAGACTGCAAATACATGGAGGTTAAGGAACATTCTACCAAAGAAGGACAATGTGGAAATTAAAGAAGAAATTAAAAACAAAATGCATGGAAACAAATGATAATGAAAACCTGATGGTCTAAAACCTTTGGGATGCAGCAAAAGCAGTCATAAGAGGGAATTTTATATCAATAAAGGCCTATCTCAAGAAGCAAGAAAAATCTCAAATATCCAACCTAACCTTACACATAAAGGAACTAGAAAAAGAACAACAAATGAAGCCTAAAACCAGAAGTAGGGAAATAATAAAGATTAGAGCAGAAGTAAATGATATAGAAACAAACAAACAAACAAAAAACCCAGTAGAACAGATCAATGAAACCAGGATCTGTCTCTTTGAAAGAATTGACACAAGTGATAAACCCATAGCCAGACTTATTAAAAAGAAAAGAGAAAGGACCCCAATAAATAAAATCACAAATGAAAGAGGAGAGATCACAACATACACCACAGAAATAAAAATAATTATAGAGTATTATGAGCAATTATATACCAATGAATTGGGCAGTCTGGAAGAAATGGATAAATTCCTAGAGACATATAAAATACCAAAACTGAAACAGGAAGAAATAGAAAATGTGAACAGACTGAATAGATAACCAGCAAAGAAATTGAATCAGTAATCAAAAATCTCCCAACAAACAGAACTCCAGGGTGAGATGGCTTCCCAGGGGAATTCTACCAAGCATTTAAAGAAAAGTTAATACCTAGTCTTCTCAAATTGTTCCCAAAAAATAGAAATGGAAGGAAAACTTCCAAACTCATTTTACAAGGCCAGCATTACCTTGATTCCAAAACCAGACAAAGACCTCGCTAAAAAAGAATTACAGGCCAATATCCTTGATGAGCATGGATGCAAAAATTCTCACCAAAATACTAGCCAATAGGATCCAACAGTACATTGAAAGAATCATTCACTACGATCAAGTGTGATTTATTCCTGGGCTGCAAGGGTGGTCCGATATTTGTAAATCAATCAATATGATACATCACATTAGTAAAAGAAAGAATAAGAACTATATGATTCTCTCAATAGATGCAGAAAAAGCATTTAACAAAGTACAGCATCCATTTTTGATAAAAACCCTCCACAAAGTAGGGATAGAGGTAACATATCTCAACATCATCAAGGCCATATACAAAACACCCACAGCTAATATCATCTTCAATGGTGAAAAACAGAGCTTTTCCTCTATGCTCAGGAACAAGAATAGGGATATCCACTCTTACCAATGTTATTTAACATAATAGTGGAAGTCTTAGGTTTAGCAATCGGACAACAAAAAGAAATAGAAGACATCCAAATTGACAGGAAAAAAGTAAAACTTTCACTATTTGCAGACAACATGATATTCTATGTAGAAAACCATAAAGAATCCACCAAAAAATTGCTACAACTGATACACAAATTCAGTAAAGTCACAAGATACAAAATCAATGTACAGAAATCTGTTGTATTTCTATACACCGATAATGAAAGAGGGGAAAGAGAAATCAAGGAATCAATCCCATTTACAATTGCACCAAAAACCATAAGAGTCCTAGGAATAAACTGAACCAAAGAGGTAAAAGATCTATACTCTGAAAACTATAGAACCCGTATGAAAGAAATTGTAGATGACACAAAGAAATGGAAAAACATTCCATGCTCATGGATTGGAAGAAAAAAACATCGTTAAAATGTCTATTTTACCCAAAGCAATCTACACATTTAATTCAATCCCTCTCAAAATACTACCAACATTTTTCACAACACTAGAACAAACAATCCTAAAATTTGTATGGAACCACAAAACACAAAGAATAGCCAAAGCAACCCCGAAAAAGCAATGCAAAGCTGTAGGCATCATAGTTCTGGACCTCAAGCTATATTACAAAGCTGTAGTGATCAAGACAGTATGGTACTGGCACAAAACAGACACACAGATCAATGGAACAGAGTAGAAAACCTGAAAATGACCCAAAATTACATGGTCAAGTAATCTTCAATAAAGCAGGAAAGAATATCCAATGGAAAAAGGTAGTCTCTTCAACAAATGGTATTGGGAAAACTGGACCGCCACATGCAGAAGAATGAAACTGGACCACTTTCTTACACCATGCATAAAAAATAAATTCAAAATGGTTGAAAGACCTAAATGTGAGACAGGAAACCATCAAAATCCTAGAGAACACAGGCAGCAATTTCTTTGACATTGGCCATAACAACTTCTTACTAGATATGTCTATGGAGGCAAGGGGTACAAAAACAAAAATGAGCTATCAGGACTTCATCAAGATAAAAACCTTCTGCAGAATGAAGGAAACAATCAACAAAATCAAAAGACAACCTTGGAATGGGAGATGTTTGCAAATGACATATCTGGTAAAGGGATACTAATATCCAAAATCTATAAAGAACTCATCAAACTCAATACCCCAAAACAAATAATCCAGTTAAGAAATGAGCAGAAGACATGAGTAGACATTTTTCCAAAAAAGACATACAGATAGCTAACAGACACATGAAAAGATGCTCAACATCACTCATCATCAGGGAAATAACAAATCAAAACTACAATGAGATATCACCTCACACATGTCAGAATGGCTAAAATCAACAACACGGGAACCAACAGATATTGATGAGGATGCGGAGGAAGAGCAACCCTCTTACACTGTTGGTGGGAATGTAAACTGGTGCAGCCACTCTGGAAATCAGTATGGAGGTTCCACAAAAAGCTAAAAATAGAACTACCCTATGATCCAGCATTTGTACTACCAGGTATTTATTTACCCAAGGGATACAAAAATATTGATTTGAAGGGGCATATGCACCCTGATGTTTATAGCGGCATTATCAACAAGAGCCAAACTATGGAAAGAGCCCAAGTCTCCATTCATTGATAAATGGATATAGAAGAGGTGGTGTATATACAATGGAATATTATCCATCAAAAAGATGAAGTCTTGTCATTTCCAGTGACATGGATGGAGCTAGAGAGTATTATGCTAAGCAAAATAAGTCAGAGAGACAAATACCATATGATTTCACTCATATGTGGAATTTAAGAAACAAAACAGATGAACATGGGGGGAAAAAGGAGGCAAATCTAAAACAGACTCTTAACTATAGAGAACAAACTGAGGGTTGTTGGAGGGGAGGTGGGCAGTGGGATGGGTTAAATGGGTGATGGGTATTAAGTAGGGCACTTGTGATGAGCACTGGGTGTTGTATGTAAGTGATAAATCACAAAATTATACTACTGAAACTAATAATATACTCTATATTAACTAACTGGAATTTAAATAAAAATAAAAGAAAAAGAAATGATAAAAAAGTAGAACTTGAAGATATGACTGAATTGCTGCAATCTTATGATAAAATTAAATGGACAAGGAGTTGTTTCTTATATATGAGCAAAGCAAGTGGTTTCTTGAGAAGGAGACTACTCCTGGTGAAGATGTACAAAGATTGTTGAAATGACAACAAAGAATTTAGAATATTATATTAACTTAGTCAATAAAAGAGCAGTAGGGTTTAAAAGGACTTCAATTTTGGAAGCAATTCTACCTTGGGTAAAGTGCTATCAAACAGTACCGCATCTTACAGAGAAAGTGTTCATGAAAGGAAAAGTCAATTGATGCAACAAGCTTCACTGTTGTCTTATTTTAAGAAATTGCCACAGCCACCCCTCCTTCAGCAACCTCCACCCTGATAAGTGAACCCCCAATACCATAGCAGCAAGATTCTCCGCAAGCAAAAAGATTACAATGCATTGAAAGCTTAGATGATGGTTAGCATTTCTTTACAATGAAGTTATTTTAAAATTAAGGTATGTATGTTGGTTTTTTTAGACATAATAATATTGCACACTTAATAAGCTACAGTATAATATACACATAACTTTTATATGTACTGGAAAGCCAAAAAAATTAATTTGACTATCTTTATTCCAATATTTGCTTTATTGTGGTGGCCTGGAACTAAATCCACTATATCTCTGAGATATGGCTGTAAATAAGCAAAAAGCATAATGGGAAAGAAAGAATAATTTCTGAGTCCAAATTAATTAAGATTTGCCAATGATGTTTCTTAGATTAATCTGAGTCTGAACTGAGAGGAAAATATCTAAATCCTTTCTGGGCAAGTGAACACTGAGAAAATTTATTCAGAAGAATACCTTTGGTACTAATTTAACTGAAGTGCTCAAATTTTCCCAAACTGACATCTGTTGAATACCCAAATTCAGAACATTGGTGAAAACTTCAAATGAATGGTATGAATACAAATGTATCAAGGTGGTTTGTTTGTTTGCATTAGAGAGAGAGAGGGTGAGTAGAAAGGGCGGGGAGGAGCAGAGGGAGAGGGAGAATCTTAAGCAGGCTCCACACATGGTGGGGCTCAATCTCATGACCCTGAGATCCTGATCTGAGCAGAAATCAAGAGTCAGATGCTTAACCGATTGAGCCACCCAGGTGCCCCATAAGGTGGTTTTTGAAATGTAAAAACTTCTTTGTATGGCCAAATCCCAATACAACAACATATTGTAGAAAATTTTGGTCATGTACACATCATAAAGCCAACTGGTGAATTTTCATTTACTGAACAAATTTTGATGCTTAAATAGTCAACCCACTACTGTAGAGAGTAGTGTCTCTATATCTATCTATGTCTGCCTGTACAGAAAATAAATGTAATGAGTAAGAATGTAAGAAACTGAACTGGTTCAAAATTTATATAGATAGAAACATAGATACATACATACAAATACGCATACATGAAAGAAAGAAAGAGAGAGAGAGAAAGTAAGAAAAGAAAGAAAGAAAAAGAAAGAAAGAAAGAAAGAAAGAAAGAAAGAAAGAAAGAAAGAAAGAAAGAAAGAAAGAAAGTTTCAGCTAGTCTAGCTTCTCACACTTTCATTTGTTACATTTATTTTCCATATCCCTATTTCTATCAGAGCTTCTAGTAACAGCTCTTACCTCTCTGAGCAGTAATGCAACAGTGCAAGTCTACCCTTTTTCTCACCAGTGCCTTTTCCTATCACTAAGAAGGTACTTTAGTCCTTCATTTTGGACAAAAAATTGTATTCTATAAAACAAAGTTTATAAAATAGAAAAGCAATGGATTTGAAAGACAAGACAGAGGTTGAACAGGAAAGAGATGATGGTTGGAGAACTAAGAAACAGGACAAAGTAGAAAAGGTGGAGGTGCGGCTTTGGCTGAACATTGCAAAGGAGAGCCAGCACAGAGCAGGGTGGGGCAAAGGAAGAGAGTGTAGCCTGAGTGTGGTGAAACAGAAGAGGGCTGTTTATAGGAACACTGTCTAACATGGAAGGATATCACTTAAAAAAATTCATTTCTTCCCAACATTAGCTGACAAGACCAAGTATCCTGAACCTTGGACCTCTAGTGATCTCTATTTTTTCACAAGCCTCATATCAAGGTACTTCTGCCTATTTGAATAACAATCCTCACCTAAAGGCCAGCTTCACTGTATAAATAGCATGCAAAAGCAGTTCCTATGGTGCTATATTTCATAATGACAGAATGGCTAGAGTACTTTGCCAACTACCATGGTTTTATTTAATCAATGCATTCTACACTTCAACTCAGAATATCCCATGCTATTGTTTCTATAGTTTTCAGACCTTGTATTTTACCCTACCCACATCTGCAAATTTACAATAAAAAATTATCTATGGGAACATGGTTCAGATCAATGGTCAGGTCATACTACAGACTATCTTAAAGAACCATTAATAGGAGTTGAACTCCTGGAGAGCTTGTCTTAGTGAGAAATTTTCCTGGATCTCCTCTAGCTTACTCAGCCATATTAAAAACACTGATGACAGAAAAGTATTAATTTTGTGGCTTTCACCTACAATTCCTGCCACCTGGAAGGATTTTTTTTCCCCATTGGTCTACATAGGACCAGGCAGGATTCTGTACTCCATGGGGAGCCCCTCACCTAATAACTATGAGCATTGAATATTACCTTGATAGAAAAGTGTTTTCCATCTTGTTCCAAAAAGAATTTAATAAAGTTTCATACATCTAAGTACTATGATTTATGGCAGCCAATGCTGGGACAGATTCTTCTAGCACCTAGTGAACTTAAGGGATATACTTACCAACAAGTGGACCTGGGACCTGGCTTCAGTTCTGGGTACCATCCCTGACTCACTGTTTACTTCTAGCACTGCCTCCTGATGACTAGGAGAGAGAAGCTATGCTAGAAGCAGAGAGGTACCTCAAAAATACACATGAAAAAGAAATGCTGTGGAACAGCAAAATCATGTTAGGGCAAGAAGAATGGTATCTAGAACCCTATCTAGAGGAATGATATATAGAACCCTATGATTATTTTCTTCTTTAGGCATTCATCTTAGTTTCCTCCTGTATCAAATGGTTTGGGGTGGGGGGATTGCTTTAAAATGGCTCTTGACAGTGTCTTCTTTCTGCCTACTCTTGAGTCTCCTTGTGTCATGAATTGAGCTCTTTTGCCTGTGGCTCATCTGCTTCTTACATTTCACACTACACAGATTTCTGCCTCTGCCCAGTTCCCCTCCCATGGAAGATGTAAGAGTACTTTTTTGAGAAAGACTGTGGCAATTTAGGATAGATTGTTTGGAAACATAAATGATAGTAAGCACAATTGAAGTAGGTAAAATAAAAACTAGGCATTAAAATATATAATTGGATGATAGAAACTATAGTTGCTTATATTATACAAGAAAGCACTGGTGAATTTTTATGATTTTCCTAAGGTTGTATGGTTGCATCCTAATTGGAAAGTTGGTAGGCAAATATGTATAAGTATAATATAAGTGTAAACTTAGAATTGTTGAAATAGTAGCTATAAGATATATTGACAGAGGTTTGATAACAACCAGCATATAGTTGTTAATATATCAGATATTCTGCTACACTCAATAGAGTGGTAGAGCTTATTGATATTGCTGTTTCATTAAGCAGAAATATCTCAAGGATGTGTGTACAGAATATGAATAAGTATTTGGGATTGGAAGAAGAATAAAACAAATGAAGTTTTGAGGGAAGCACAGTAAAGCCATTTATGCTTCTGATGATTAAGTTCTACATACATAAGGAACTGGGGTTTCATTGGCCATGACATAAATTCAGAAATTGGCATTTCTGTTCACACGAATGGGACAATAATCTCAGTGATAGATTACACTCATGCAATTAATTAATGCAACTTGTTAAATGTATGAAGATGAATGCTTATCTGAGTTTCAAATATAACAACAACAATATCAGTAACAGTAACAAAGATCCTATCATCAATTTTTCCCAGGGATCTTTAAATACTTGATTATAACATAATTTCCTGTTAACATATACATGCAATGTGAATGTGAAAATTCTCCTGAGTTAACTATTCCTTGCCTCAAAATCTCAAAAGTCATCCTCTGATTTGAAGAAAAGCAGAATTGAGCTGTAATTAAATTCGAACGTTTTTGTGATCTGTGTAAATGTTATTGTGAAGGAACAATTCCCAGAGATGAAGATATACCTAAGAAAAGAGATGCCTGATGAGGTTGGAGGCTCAGGTAGTCTGGTGATAATAACAAATGACAGAAGGATCCCCTTAAGAGAAAAGAGGGACAGTCAGGAGGAAAAGGGGAGGTGGGGAAGAAGGAAGTATCCAGATGTTGGCTATATTGGGGCATTCTAGTTAGGGGGGCAGAGGAAGATGCTCAGTAGCGTAAGTGAAGCTAATCAGGCATTCAGTTGGCAAAGCCCTGAAAATTGCAATGGCTCAGATGTTAAGTGGTTAGAAATAGATCATTATAGACCTGAAGTGGTCGAGAGGGGGAGCGTGTAGTACCCAGACAGAACAGAAGTGGGGAAAGTCTAACCTGAATTGCCACAGTCTCTCTCCAAAAACGGCTCTTATATTTCTATGATGTGGGAACTGGACAGAGGCAGAAACCTTGGACATGCAACATAAGAACCAGATAAGCTTACTTCGTGAAGGAAGGAGACTCAAGAGTAGGCAGAAAAAGCGGCTGCCAGGAGCCCTTTCAAGCAATTACCCATATCATTTGTTACAAAGGTAGTGACAGAAGGAGATCGAGTTGTCAGACTGGGTCTAGAAATAGAAGTAAAGTAAATTAGGAAAGAGCAAGAATACAGGGAAAGAGTCTGGAATATATTTAATAAATATAGGTCAACAGAAATGATTACCCTGAGAATATAGATATGGATATAATTATAAAGATAGAATTTTACTTAACTCTCTATAGGATATGACCAAGGTATGGTGATTTGCTTATGATGTTATGCTAATTATATCTATATCTTTTCTTTGTCAAAAAATGAAATCTCTTTTTGATTATGAAAGTAAAATATGTTCATTGGAGGGCGCCTGGGTGGCTCAGTTTGTTAAGCGACTGCCTTCGGCTCAGGTCACGATCCTGGAGTCCCGGGATCGAGTCCCGCATCGGGCTCCCTGCTCGGCAGGGAGTCTGCTTCTCCCTCTGACCCTCCCCCCTTTCATGTGCTCTCTCTCTCTCATTCTTTCTCTCAAATAAATAAATAAAATCTTTAAAAAAAATATGTTCATTGGAAAAACTTTGAAAAATATGTAAACACTTAAAAAAAATCAAACTTGCCTGGAACACTGGTATACTATTCAGATATAAAGGCTGTATGCATTTTGCTATATTTCCTTCCTATCTTTTTTTATACATTTTTTTTCTGAATTGAGAGCATACTGATTACAAGTTTATATTCTTTTTTAAAATTATTATATAATGAATTTCTCATGTTATCAAAGCCTCTTTTTAAAAATAGCCTCTTTTAAAAAATTTTCTAATGGATCATGATTCTTCATGCTATGGAGACACAAAATTTTCTTTTTCTTTTTCTTTTTGTAAAGCTAAGCTCAACCCCACCAATTTTTGCTTTTAGGAAAGTTACTACTATAAAATCATTTCGTATATGTATATTTCAAACTATAACTTTCTTTTGAATTCCAAATGATTCTCAGATGTTAAATTATTGCATCAAAAAGTGGAAATTTTTTAAAATTTAAAATACATTTTCAAATTGTCTTGGGAGAAAAATCAGTTTCTAGTTCACTATAGCCCTCGTTTTAAAATTATTATTATTCTAATCAATCGTATTAAACCTATTAATAGTTTATTCAAGTATTTAATTATTATTAAATTTAATAAAATTATTAAATTTACATTTATTTTTATTTTACTTTGACAGTTTGAAAGATATTAAATTCTAATGTGTAAATCTGTATTGCTTAATAAAATTGAATATTTTCTCTAAGTTTATGAGCTTTTTAATTATTTTTTTGTGTGCTGTTTAGTTACTTTATTATTACATGGTAAGGACATCAATTCCTTCAAGCTCTATTCATGATAAATAATATTTACCATGTGTGTCTCTTTTTAAATTGTATTTATAGTTTTATACCATTGAGAAATTTAAATTTTTATGTGATCTGGTCTGGTTTCCTTGTGCTTTTTCCCCATTGTTTTTAAATTTAGAAATTTTGAATTTAGAAAATCATCACTCAGACCCACGGTAAAAAAATATACACTTATATTTTCTTACGAATTTCATTTTCTTTTTTCTTTCCCCCCCTTTTTTTAAGAGAGGGAGAAAGGGGGGAGGGACAGAAGGAGAGAGAGAATCTTAAGCAGGCTCTTCACCCAGTGCAGAGCCCAGTGCGGGGCTCGATCCCACAACCCTGAGATCATGACCTGAGCTGAAATCAAGAGTCAGACACTTAACTGGCTGAGCCACCTAGGTGCCTTTTCTTATGAATTTCAATTCTCTGATTTTTTAAAAAAATATTTAACTATGGAAAACTAAAATGTATTATGGTATAAACCATAATTTAAAATATTTTTTATATTTTCTGTTCATTCATTTATAAATATTTATTTGAAGTGAATGGGGTGGTGCCTGAGTGGCTCAGTCATTAAGCATCTGCTTTTGGCTCAGGTCATGATCCCAGGGTCCTGGGATTGAGCCCTGCATCATGCTCCCTGCTCCACGGGGAGCCTGCTTCTCCCGCTCCCACTCTCTCTGCTTGTGTTCCCTTTCTAGCTGTGTCTCTCCCTGTCAAATAAATAAATAAAACCTTAAAAAAATAAATAAAGTGAAAGGGTGTCAGGCTCTATAGTTAAACTCTTAGGATATCAGTGAACAAAAGAGACAATGATCTTTGCCCTAAGGGAGCTTACATTCTAGTCAGGGGGGGAGATACATATAATCTCTTTATATAAATATAAATATAATGTATATATACACATTATCTATCATCTATCTATCTATCTATCATCTATCTATCTCTCTATCATCTATGTAATTTTTGTTCCTCAATGTTTAATGCTATGAAGTAGGAAGTAGAAAGCGAAATCAACAACTAGGATTAGATGCAGAAGGATGGCCTGGGCGTTCTAGAGGAGACAAGAAGGTAGGGAATTGTCACATGGGGCGGGTGGCAGAGTGAAGAAACTAGGTAAGTACTGTATGATTTCCTAGCAGTCTGGAGATCCTACTTGAGCTTAGTAAAAATTAATGTGAAGAAAAAGCATTCAGCATGATTTTAAGCTTGTCTCCAACCACATTCAACTGCATAGGTGCAAGTGTAAAGCAGGCAGGGTTGAATTTATTCAGGTCTGTGTTTTTTTCCTCACAAGGAAAGCCAAAAAAGGGCGAGGGAGCAGAAGGTGTATATATAAGGGGATGATGATGATGGAATTGAAGATACTAAAAAGGAAAGTGAAGGATTCAAGGGAATAAAGGGCTATTAAAGTAACAAGATCAGTCAGTTGGACTGGGGTACTGGAAGAGTTGGAAATGTAAGACATGGAGGTTATCAAGGGGTTGCAGTTATTGGCAGTGAAGGGAAACTGGCATGACCCTGAGAGTGCATGCCTCCTTAAATTTTGTACTTGCCTCACCTTAATCTCATCCTTGCTGAAATACTGAAATGGTCTAAAAATAAGAAGACGTTATTGGCTAGAATAATAAACTGAGATAGATTGTTGAAAGGTAGAAAGAATGTCCTGAAGAATAGCAGTAAAATGAGGGAGAGAGGATGATGTGCTGTGATGACCTGTGTTAACTCAGAAAGAAGGGGAGCAGCAAGAAGGAGGAACTCCACCTTTAGACCCAGTAGGTTGATCCCAGAAAAAGGAAGTACAGCCCACTGAAAACAGAAACGTAGCAGTAGTATTCAATGTTCATAACACTGGAAACTGGCCCTTGAGCTCCCATAGCTACCATCTGTCTCAGCCTGATCTCTTTTTGTCTCTGCAATCTGCTGTCTGCTCTAGATTTTCCAGTTTGGCAAACCAATCGTTCAGTTTCTCTGGCTCTCTACCGTTTCTCTTCATTTCCCAGCTGATGGCTTAATTTCCCCTCTGGCCTACCACTTGTTTTGGAAAATGCTTCTTTGCCTTGGCTCAGAGACCTGCTTCGTGTATGTGCCTCAGTAGTCCTGTAGGATGTATGCAGGAATCATGGGACGTACACCACTCTCCTCTGTTTAAATACAGCTAGCAAGAAAGCACACTAATGGGGCAATTTTAATAAAATGATCCTGATTTCAATCACAGTAGAAAATTATATAAGTTGATCTACTGTCCATTTGCCTCATAAAATTTTGCAGTGAGGAAATAGCAAAAAACTAAAATTCTACATTGGTTTCTCAAAAATAAAAATCACCGGACTCTGATTTTCAATCAATTGCTTTAAAGATTCCTGCTCAAATTATGTCTCTTCAACTTCAAGCCAAAGGAAGCATTCAAAATCTCATTTATTATGTAATAGATATTTATGTTTATTAGAGATATTATAAAGATATTTAATATTTCAATATCTAGTCAATGTGGTTCCAGGTTTTTTGTTTGTTTGTTTTTTATCATTTTTATACTTCAGAAAGTCCCATATATCATTAAGGTATATGATTTACAGTTAATTACAATGCTCTTTTACTATTGGGCTCTGGATAAGAAACATATCTTCTCTGTCACATACATACCTTTGTCACATACCTTGCTCTGATATTTATTCACTTTGGTTTCTATACAGTAGACTCTCTTGTCCTATCTCCACTTACCAAAACACTGGTAACCAACATTCCATTCCTCTATAAAACAACCAATGTTCTTGACTGATCAGCCACCATCCCATAGCCTTGAGCGCTCCTATACCCTCCAACTGAGTTACAGGTTTACCAGGAGTTAGTTGAGTTTGCCCCCAAAGTTATTTTTATTAAGTTTCACTTGTCACTTTAAATTTAAATAAATATTTTGTAAACCATTTAAGTATGTGTGAGAGAAATAAATGAAAAACCCCAATTTATTTCTATGAAAATTAAATTGAATGCTTTGAAAGTTTTGGTAAAGTTAAGTTATAAATTATAGTTGAATTAGATGTGGACAGAAACAGTCTGTAAAAGTTTGAGAAAACTTTTATTTTCTAAGGGCTTTAAGTTTAATTCTACTTTATAGAATTCACAACTGAGAGATTATAAATGATGTCTCATGAGTGTAATTTATTGAACTAAACTCTTTGACCTATATGCAAGTGTAATGGAAAAGTGTGCCCTTATATGCTTTACCTTAAAATAAACTTGAAAACTATGTGTCATACTTCATGAATCCCCATTTCAGTCTATATTTGAAATGAGATCAACTAAAGTTTCTAATAACATTGGATAGGATGGTGTCTACTCTACATTCCCCTCTATACTATAGTCTTCCTGAAACCAAAATTCAAATCTGCTTCATCTGATTCCAAATCCTTTGTTTTTAACAACTATGGTAACATTATTCAACTCTTGCGTAACTTTTCATATCTTCAAACAAAGGATAAAATCAACAAAAACCTTTAGTTTTGCAATTACCTTATAGCCAAAACCCAGTATTTCTCCTTTTCAAAGCCAAGTTCCTCAACAGAATGAACGATGATTTCTTCCTCCACTCCACGCACTCCTCAAGCTACAGCAGCCAAGGATCTGGCAAACAACTCTGGTAAAAGCCTGGGGCTGCTGTTGAAAGGTCCACCCAAGACCCTTTCAATTAGACTTTCCCAGTGGATTCTTTTCATCCCCTGTCTTATTTGATTGCACCAGAGTATTTGAAACTATTAGCTGTTCCCTTCATCTTCATATTATCTCCTTTCTTGGCAATTCCTCCTCTGTTTTTTCTCATTCTCTTTTGCAGGTCTGCTTTTCATATGCTTACTTCTTATAGGATTTGTCAATGGTTCTCTCATGTCCCTTTCTTTAATTTTTGATTATAAAAGTAAAATATGGCCATGATAGCATATTAGATATTAAACAGTACCTTGAAAGTAACATAAAATTTACAATCATGGATAATTATGGCACCTAGCAATTACTACTGCCATCATACTGATATTTTTCCTGCCTTCTCTGTGCCTAATAGATTTGACAGAAGTGAAATGATATCCACATTTTATTTTTTTCTACATTTTCATTAAATATTATTTTATACATTTTCTAACTGGTAGTATTAAGTATTTTTAAATGTGATTTTTTAAATTGTTGGATAACATTAAAATATATGGATTTGTGTTGGTTCATTTAAGCATTTTACTTCCCCCATTATTTGACATTTAACTTGCTTGTTTATATAAACATATTTTAACTCCAAATAAGAATTTTAACTTTCTGTTAAAGTTTAATTTATTCACCTTTACTGTCATAACTAATAACATTTTTTTCAATAAAGGTAAGAGTGTGGTTTTTCTAAGCACTTACATATTAGAGAATGTGTAACTGCTGTATTCCTCACAAATAGTTAACTATTTGACTTGCCATAGAATTCTTAAGTCATATTTTTGCCCTATGAAACTGAATATTTCAGATTATGTTCTGGAATTTAGTACTGTGAAACAGAAATATCCAGCCACCATGTTTTATTTTTTACAGGTGTCTTTTTTCCCCCCATCTGTTGTTTACAAGGATTTTTCCTTATCCACAAACTTAGCAATTTTTACTAAACTATGTCTAGGATTGATTGTTCAGAATTAACTTCAGTTGAGTACTTTGGTAGAATAACTTCATCAAGGGCCAGCAGTGAAAAGTAATCACACATTGGCATCTTTCTCTTAAGATATAAAACAAGAATTTTCAACACATTCTTAGTGCAGAACTGCTCAACTATAGAACAGTAGTATTAAATGTGTGATGCTGATAAACTTTTAGACTTATGTAGCAATATAAACTTATAGAGATTTTGGCAAGTATTTAGATAGGTACATCATTCAATTCTGCCCCAGGAGTTATTTGCTCATTTTTATGTTTCCTAGTTTAATATATTTGTATGTGACAGAATGATTTAGAAGAACATTTAGGCACATCATTCAATTTGATCCCCATCACAACTATGAGAAGGAAGTTTGGTTATTATTTTCCTATCTTATGGATCAGGTAAAAGATGCTCAGAGCAGTTCAGAAACTCCCCAGTTTATCCAACTATTAAGTCCTGGAGTAAGATTTGTAGGCCAGGTCTTCTGATTCCAAATACTGTTTGTTATACCTATTATGTTGAATTTTTTTACAGAATTTATGTAATTATGAACCCAAGAGATGGAGGAACAGCCTCCATGAGCTGGAGTAAGACACTGGTGTCAGTGTCAGTATATGTGGAAAAGTTTCATTCTATCCATCTGAGAGTCTACCATCTTGGATTGATTAAACTGGCCCATAAGGAATTTTCCTTTCTTCAGGAAACCCATTTGAAATATAAGATTTCCAAGAAAAATCAAGCCATAATTTTCCTTAAGGACAAATCTTGAGCATGTACTAGAACATACAGAAGAAAAGAACAACGAGTGTGAGAAATGTACGATGATGAAGCTAAAAAGGAAAGAGGTGCTCATCAAAAAAGAACAGGCTAACACACTTTATTTATTTCACTATATAACCTGGTAATACTTCTGTTTGAAAGTACTATAATATTCTAAATGTCTTATAACTCACATATTTTGCAATTATCAACTCATATGAAGTATGTCCTTCACATTTAAATATATTTCTAATTTCATAGGCATTATAATATAAACCCTAAAATATATATTTCAGCAGATTTTTCTATTAAAATCTGTAACATCACTAAAAATTAGTATATATGTGCACATATATAGTGTACACATTATTTAGAACTTTAAAATTATTTAAAAGTAGGGCACATTATATTGTAACAACTATGTAAATTTTGTACCACATAAAAGTTAATACATCTGCTACTTTATTACTGTGAGGTACATATTTTATTTAAGTTGTCGTGTAGTAAAGGGTTTCTTCACTTTCAGGTTACTTTACTTGTACTTTCTTCCTAATGATAATTTTCAAGGACTTTGAAGGATCTGAGACTCCGCTGTACTTTCTGGGTAACAAGCTAGCTTGCCATAGTTCCATGAATGCTGTCCCACACTCATGCAGTTCTGGGATAGAGATAAAGGACTTTCTTACTCATAGCAATAGCAACAGTCAGAGTAACAACATTTTCTTGTCCTGGTTCTTCAAGCTCCATTTGCCACAGGATAATGCTAATGGGGCCAGGTGACAATTTCATACTCAATAGGTTACATTACAGAAGAAATTTGAACTTAGAGGTCCTGAATGCTTTATGATGGGAAGATATCATGTCTGCCCTCTACTCTGGAGGAAGGCATTATATCTAATTCCCAAGGATGTTTGCTATACAAAAAATCCTAAAAAGGTGGTCCAGAACAAAGGGTAGTTAGTACTTTACTCCCAAGATGTGCAGAAATGCAAGATGCTCAAGACACCCAATAATCATTTGCAATATGTTTAGTACTTTGTGATAATTTCTGAGTATATAAAATAAATACTAAACTACATATTCACGTTAACCTTATTGGGATACACGACCTCCCTTTTCTCTTACAGCTTTAATATTTTATGTCTAGTGACAATACCTGCCTATGTTTTAAGATTTTGAACCAGTTTTTTAGCTTTCCAAATACATAAAGCATATAAGTAAATGAAGCCAATTTTTGGCATTTTTAGAGCTACCTTGGCTGTATTTTGTTCTTGCCATGGAGTCTTGCAAAAAATAGTTTAGTGTTTTTAAAGAATCAATCTCCAAATAAATAGGTCAAGCATCTATCTCAGTCAAAATGCAAAAAAAAAAAAAAGTCAAGATAAGAAAATAGCACTTGGAAGAATGGAAGAATTAGAATTATATTCATGAAATTTATATCAAATTTTTTTGAAATTCACACATTCTCATTATATGAAAACATACGCAATATTACCTTATGCTTTTTGAAAATCATGGACAATATTGTTTGTTAAGCAAAATTAAAATTCATATGCAATAAATAAATCAGTTTGCTACTGATATGCACACACATACACACATAATAGGTATGATTATTTATGATGTTTACATCTCCAGAAAAGAAAAATAGAAAAACCCCACCATCATACCATTATGAAACAAATGTGGCCCATCTATCTCTCTATCTCTTTAAAATACATAGTATATTATATCTATAGTACACATACTAAATAGGTTATATGTAATATTTTAGTATGGAGAACTTGTTTTTAGTATTTTAGATTCTCATATTTTGATAATACATATGATTATGTAGCATATGTTTAATTGAAAAATCCTGCTTTTCATTCTGCTTTTAAGAGTCATTAAATACATTCATGTTCTGTTAAAATGAAAACATTTGAGAGGGGCTTGTGGAAAGCTGCAGACGAGAGGCTAGACAATCCTTCCTCAAAAAATAGATCTATCCACTCTTCAAGAATGATGCAAATGCTCGTTATCGCTTAGATACCTGCCAAGCGATTGAAATCCCTCTAATTGCAAGGACCCTAAATGTAGCTTATTGCCTTCCTCCCCCATCTCCTGACTTCTCTGGGTCATTTCATTCACACCTCTCTTTCAAGCCATCTGGGATCCCTGGTACAGCTGAGTTTTAATGCCGAACACCTGGCCTGACAGTGTTTGCTGCTCTCTTTCACCTGCTAGCCCAGCCCTTTGTTCCTCCCCAAGATTGAATGAGTACTGCAAGTCCTGTCAAGCATGCACACACAGCAGCTCCCCTTGCGTTCAACCTCTTCCTCTGGTCCTTAAGTCTGGTAAATCCTTTTATTATTTTGCCTTTCCCATATAGCTGTTCCATCTACATTGTGATCTTCAGGAACCAAAAATCCACATGAGAATTAAATCTAGATAAATGTGACACCTCTAGAACACCAGAGAGGTGGGGAGGAAAGCGTAAGTGAAGGAAATCACATAAAAAACTCCCTGCTCTTGCTACGAAATAGTTATAAATCATCTGAGTTTGCACTCAAATTTAAAAATTCAAAAGCTATGGGATTTGAAAAAATGTGTTATCAGTACTTAGAGAAATATCGAATAGCTCCTCCACAAAGCAGATAAACCCAACTTACCGCCCAAGCCTTGGTTTTTCATTCTTTGTCTAGTACCTCCCGGGATTCATATCCCACCTCTGGAGCTCCTCCCACACACAAAGCTCCTTTTACACTTCCAAAAATAATTTCTGATCTGACATTCCCAGTGATATTGAGTCTACACCTCAACTTCCATCTGTTTCCCACTCTCAATTTCTATAGACTATACAACTAAGAATATGGTACTTGGCTTAGCAATCATTCTTCTTAATTATTCAGAAGTCTTTCCAAACTTTAGCCTTTTCCAAGTTTCTTCTTTCAGTCAATACAGACAACTTTCCCAGTTTAACTCAGACACAATTATACTTCTCAGAGGCTTCTGTTAAAACGATATCACTCACTTCTGGGCTCAATAAAACAAATGTGATTTAAAATTTTTGAAGCTTGAACAACTGAGAGCAAGCAGGGTCCAGGGATTCATTTGGTGTAGGACTGACTCCGAGGTGTGTAAACACTCATGGCCTTCTTCAAATGTGTAACGAGTAAAAACATTTTTAAAAATGGGTAGGGGAATTTCAAAATATGGAAAAAGTATTTTCCATTCTAATTGTATAGGATAAAAGAAAAAGAATAAAAAAATCCTAGAGCTTTATTGATTAAAACCCAAAGAAGTGAATAAGCCAGAATGTCACAGAATCTTATGGTAATCCTTTAGTCAAATTAGAATATTTCCATAGAAAACCATGGGGAAGCCAGCTTTGGGAATGAGGTAAGCAGAGTAATTTTAAATTATATAGAAATCATGAGGATATGGGTCCTATTACAGAGGGGCTCAGAACCGATTAGGCAAGCCTTAGTTTTTGAGTTTTTTTTTTAAGATTTTATTTATTTGAGAGAGAGAGAGAGAGAGAGAGAAACAGCATGAGAGGGGAAATGGTCAGAGGGAGAAGCAGGCTTCCCGCGGAGCAGGGAGCCCGATGTGGGGCGCGATCCCAGGACCCTGGGACCATGACTGGAGCCGAAGGCAGATGCTTAACGACTGAGCCACCCAGGCGCCCCAAGTCTTAGTTTTTGATGACTTATTCTTGATAAACCAATTCCAGAGAGATTTTGTCACAAGGTACAGGGGTCAAGGGAGTACCGACTCAGTCAGGCGGCTGCGGAGAAATGTTAAACTCTGATTCTTTCCCCTCCTCTTGCTCTGTACACCTGCTCCTGGGGTCCTGCCTGCTGTCCCTCCTGTTCCACGTCCCATTGCTTGCCAGAAATAAACCAGTTTTCATAATTAAGTGAAAAATCAGAATTAATTAATCTACTAGTGATACAGTTCTGAGAAATCAGGTAATATGTTTAAAAACTGAAAGAGGGAGAAGAGGGAAATTCTAATCTAAAATTTGAGGAAGAGAGAGGAACATTTCCAAATATAATCTCTGTGTGTACTATGGCCTTTGTTGGATAAAATATCGGATAAGGATTATTGGTGGTGAAAGTGACTTATAATTCACCAGAACATACACTGGGGACAGTATGAGAAACAAAACTTGCCGTCTCACGTATGTCTGGTATATAAACTTAGTTAACTTGAGATTTTAAACTAAGGAAGTGAAAAACAGAACTGAACTTTTGTGAGATAAGGCCATATGTGGAAAGTGGAAGTAGAATGATTCTTGGCTTAAAAGATAAAGATGGGGGTGGGGGGAGCACAGTGGCATAGAATACCAAGGGCCTCTATAACTGTAGAGAAGCCCATGGGAAGCTATGGGGGAATTTAAATGAAAGACAAAGGAGACATGAATGTAAGTATACTATAGGTCACCCAGTTGAGACTAGAAAATGTCACAGAGTGAAAAAAAAATGTTGAAACAAGATATATGAATATGTTTTAACTAATGGTAGAGGAACTTTGGGCGGAGGATTTCAGTAGCATGTTTCAGGAATCCTTTTATTGTCTCTGTTCTGATGGACATTTTTATCAGTGATTTGGAAGAGACCATAAATGACAAGTGGATATATCTGCAGTAATAACAAAGTAGGCAAGGATCCCAATAACTGGTTTATCAATTTTTTAGTTCTGCCACTTGTCCCTCATTTTTCTCTCACTACTTATCTTGATCTTCCTATATTTCTTCTTTTCTTCCTTTCCATACAAAATTCCTAACAATTTTTTATACCCATGACAATGTTTCCTCAACAATATTGACATCTCAGATCTCTGATTACCACCTCTGTGATCCCACCAGAACGATCCTTGCTAATGTCCTTATAATGGTGTCCTAGTCATCAGATATAATGGACTTTATCAGCCTCTTTGGTATTCACCTCCTTGGACAAATTGATCCTTGTTATATTCTAGTCACCTCCTTTGGGTCCTTCTCCGATCACCTTCCAACACTGCCGTTCCTTACAGTCTCCCTTTGTCTTCTCACATTCTGCTGCTCTGAGGGCAAGCTCATATACTTTCATGATTGAAACAAATACCTGTAGCAATTATCTACTGTGAGTTCCAGGCTAAATATCTCCTTCTGAACGCTCTAGAGGAAACTAGAGTTCAACAAAACTAATACAATAAAACTAATAATTTCCTTCTACATGAAGCCTAACCCTCTCCTCCAGAAGGCATTGACTCAGAAAAAAAGAATGAGAAAACACACAGTTACACATATACTAACTTCATGTTCTATGTCCTGTGATGGGGTAGGAGTTAGTTGACTATGGGCTTAACCAGCTATCATATGTGTAGCAACAAAAAAGGCAAGTTATTGATTGCAGGTTACTTTTATTCTTATAAAGTCATCGTTAAAATATCATCATTTTGAAGAAAGGTAAAATACCCACTCCAAATTCTTAGTGCATTTGCATTATTCTTACTTTCATTATGTCACAAACTTATCTTTCCCCATTGTATCATTCTTACTCCAAGGATAGAAAGTCTGTATGCTATAAAGGACACCTTCTTGTATTAGAAAAGTACAAATTATTTCTACATAAAAAAAATTGCATGTTCAGTTTTTCAAGGAAAACAATGTATCTTAATTTAAAAATAGATGCTCTTAAAATGATACATTTAATTCTTCCTCCTGACATTTGGATGATATGAACATACATGCATTATTATTTTGGGGGGACCATAAAAGGTTCCTCTACAACTAAACAAAACCTCCTTTTTCCTCTTGTATGCAACCTTTTAAAGTAGGACAGAGAAGAAGCTGGTTTGCCAGATTCCAAACACATGAAAACCATTGCACCTAAATTTAGAATTTTTAAAAATCTTTTTCCATATTCCAATTTGGCTTTGAAAAAATTTGAATTCTTCAGCTGCACTTTAAAAGTTATTCCTTCTTTCTAGTTCTAGGCTCAGGAACATGGTAACACTGCTTGTTTGTATAGCACTTTATGTCATTATATGTGTTAAGTCTGATCCTACAGAGGAAGTGGGTTGTTATAAAGTCCCCCAAGGTTCATTGGATTTGATACAAGGAGTAGAATAGCAGAGCAAGAAGAAAAAAAATTATTTTATCCCATTCATGGATGATATAGAAGAAATAGTTCCTCCTGCGGGTTCTCTTGGCCTATACTATGAGCGTAGAAGCATAGATATAAGAAGACTGGGAATAATTTGTTGACCACAAATAAACAGTAACCCTTATTTTCAATGTTCTAGCCATAGCTTTTCCCCACTCAAAAATATGCATGAGTTCAGTTACCCGAAAGTCTTTCTCCTCTTATATCATTTAGCTATTGCTGTGTAGTGACCCTCCCTATTCCTCCCCACTCCAAAAGAAAAAAAAAAAAAAAGAAACTCAATAGCTTAAAACAATAAACATTTATTATTTTTCATGAGTCTATAAGTCAGCAGGCTGGTTTTTCTGGCCTTAGTTGGGCTCCCTTGCGCACCTGTGGTCAGCTGCAGGTCAAGGACGTAGCTCCGGTGGTCAAGGCTGGGCTCTCTCACATAATCGATTGTCTGTAAGCTAGTCTAGGTCATTGATCTTCCATCAGGCTAGGCCAAACTTAGGGTGCAGTCAGGGTTCCAAGAGCAGAAGTGTATACAAGTCCCCTCAAGTCTAGGCTTAGAAAAGATACACCTTCATTTCTGCCTCATTCTTAGACCAGATTCAAGGGATGGAAAACAGACCCCACTTAGGAGTTGCAAAGTCACATTGTAAAGAGATTTGTTCTGGGTATTACTGTAGCATAACAACATCCCCCAAAACATAGTTGCTTAAAACAACCATTTGATGTTTCTCACAAATTCTATGCATCAAGAATTTAGATGGAATGTAGGTGGCTCATCTCTACTCCATTATGTCTAGAAAGACTTGAAACCTAGAAGGGATTTGGCACCTGGAGGCTGGACTCACCTGAAGGTTCATCACTCACATGTCTGGGACCTGAGCTAAGGTGACTTGAAGACTAAGAGGGCTAAATGGGGAACCTGTGTGTGGTGCCTCTATGTGGTTTGTTTTCCTCATAGTATGGCAGTCAAAAGGTAATCTCTTTACATGGTAGTTCAGGGCTCCAGACCCAGAGCTACAAGGCAGAGGCTGCACTGCCTTTTAGGACACAGCCCTGGAAGTCATACAGAAAATATCCCACCATACTTTATTAGTCAGGGCAATCACAAGCCTTCCCTGACTCAAGGGGAGAGGAATTAGCATCCAACTCTTGATAAGAGAGTACACCAAGACCCCATTGTAGATGATTATGTAGGATAAGAGATACTGTTTTAGTCACCTTAGAAAAATGCACTCTGCTGAAATCTGCATTTTAGCTACATCAATTCACATTCCCCCAACGAGCAAAATATACTCACCCCTTACCCCAAAACCTGCATTATGGCATTAGCTTGAAATCCAGTGGCTCATTATCTAAATCAGGTCCCACTATGGATGAGGCTTCTTAAGTGTAATCCCTTGAGTACAGCTCCTAAAATACAGTTTCTCTAGTTCTCTCTAATTCTGAAAATCTTTCAACTAAAGAGGCTCCCACTCAGGCTACTGTGGAACAATGCTCTTAACATTCATAGGAACCCTAATTTTTAATAGAAACCTTCTGGTAGGCATGCCCTTATGTCCATGGAAAGATTTATTTCTGTTAGAAAGGCCTATGAAGTGTGACTGTTAATCTTCCTGAGGTCTTAATAAAGGGTTTTATCATCAACCCTTGGCTTTATCTTGACCCTACTAGTTGAAACAGTTAGGAGCCCAGTGTACCTCTTGATGAAAGAGTGGTAAGATTACATTATAGAAGAACAAACAATAGAGGAGATATTGTTGCAACCATCTTTGGAAACCAGAACCTGCCATAAAAGGGATACCAGGAGGTCATTAACTGGATGGGATATCAATGTAATTAATCTACCAGACCCTGCCTATAAAGTTATTCATCCAGTTTTTGGACAAATATTTAAAGTATCTTCTATGTTTTGGGTACATTTCTGAGCATTAACAATGAACAAAACAGATATTCTACCATCATAGCTCTTCACATTTTCATTGAGGGTCAGACAATAAATAATAAGCATAATACATAGTATATTAGATAGTGGTGCATTCAAAGAGGAAGAAGAAAAAAGCGTAGGGAGATAGAAAGTACATGTCATGGATTACAAGTTGATATAGAAATACCAGGGAGGGTCATATTGAGAAGCTAATCTCTGAGTAAAGACTTAAAGGAGGTCAGAGAGTGAGCAGTAAGGATATTGAGGAAAGAGGCCTGCAGGTAGAAGGTATAGTAGGTGCAAAGTTTCTAAAGCGGTAGTGTGCCTGCTAAGGGTTGAAGGAATAGCAATAGAGTGAGCAAGGGGTTGAAAATGAGGTCACAGCAGTAATGTGGGCCAGGTCATGTAGGGGCCTATTGGCTATTGTGAGTAATCAGACATTTACTCCAAGAGAGATGAGAAACAATAATGGATTTGTAGCTCATGAATGAAATGAACAAACTCCCTTTTATCAGAATCACTCTGGCTCCTTTGTTGAAAATAGATTAAAGAAGGCAAGAACAGAGCAGGAAAATTGGTTAGGAAACTGTGGAATTAACACAGATTAATGGGCTAAAGTGGTAGTGGTGGTGGTGAGTTGTTGTCTGATTCTGCACATAGTTTGAAGGTAGGGACAACAGGACCTGATGAGGCAGTGAACGTGGAGTATAAGAAAACATTGAGGATAATGCCAAGATTCTTGGCTTGAACAATGGGGTGGATTTACTGGGGAGAGAAGCTGGGAAAGTATGAGAGGGGAAGAAAGCTAGGTGCCTGAATATTCTGCTGGGGTTTAAGAGGAGCATCTGACTCACAAATTGGTTCTTCTTTGCCAGACCAAGAATACCTGTGAGTTGTTTGTTTAACAATCAAAGACATACATAAATGAATTCTATCCTGTGACAAAAGGGGAAACCTTCTTGTCACTCAGTGCTATATCAAACAAGACTGCTCAGGAGTGATTCAGACAGATTATGTCTTTCCAACACTTCAACAATTCCCTTGTGAATGGCTTCCACATAGCTAAAATTTCCACCTAGACTCCCATCCTTTTTACCTTGAATATTTTCAGCTTCCAAACAGCTAGGGTTCTTAAGATGTCAAAAAGCTTTCTCAGCGAACATAGCATTGCCATAAATGGGACACTTTGAGGTATAAATGCTGAAAGGGACAACTCCTCTTTAATTGCATTGATTACTATCAGTTGCCATACAGTTGCTTTCCCTATCTGCTAACCAATCCCAAAGCACACTTATCCTAGACAAAGGCAAAAATTAAACTCAAAAGGCTGACAGTTTCAGCTGCTAACAATAGTCATTAATTAACCATTTTGCAGAAGATCTAACCATTCATTGAATCTTTATTGTTATTACCAATACATTTACTGAGCACCTACCAAGTGCTAAGGGTCCGAAAATGGTATAAAACTCAGCCACTGCTGTTGCTTGGATTACAATCCACTAAAACACACATAAAATTTTCAGGTTTCTACACTTGTTTAAGGTTCTGGTGTGTACCTAACTGTAATAAGGGGAGAGAAAGGAAACCAAAGGCAAGATAGGAAAAACAGATGAAAAGACCGTTCACTATATTTGCATGAAGAAATGTTTACCTAAAGGCTTCTAAGTGATGTTTTGATGAAAATGGTTTATCTATTTATCTCACTTAACTACGAGTGAGAACTTTTCTTTGAAATTTGTTGCTGCTTATGTCTTTCTAAAAAGGTTACTTCTGATATGCAGAAATGCCATTAATGCATTTTCTAATGGCAGAAACAGAAGCAAAGAGTGATATAAGAAGCAGTAGAAGGAGGAAGAATAAGAGCACATGAAGGTAGGGATTATGATTGTAAATTCCCAGGATTCAGAATGGAGATTGACACATGTCATTAACATTGTAGCAGATGCTCTATAGTAAATATTTCCTAGAAGAATGGATGGATGGATGGGTGGATGGATGAATGGATAGATGAAGATGTGAATACACTGAATGAAGACATTGAAAATTGCAGTGATGAAATCCAGGTCAAAAATCTTCATTTGGGATTTAGGATGTGGACTTTTCCTTTAATTAGTTAGTGACAGAGCTATGAATCTTGCTCTCTGATTCATAACATCCTCATCTCTTTAAGAAGGTGACGATATTTAAGATCATTTCTAGGTCTAAAATACTTTCGTAACGATGATTTTTAAGTTTTTGAGCCATATATTCAGCCACAGTTCATCTCTGAACCAGTAATTTGGGAATCTATTTTTAATATTAATTTTAACTTACTGTAAATATTAATTAGATATTTGGATTTAACAATTCCACATGATAAGCATCATTATGTGCCTCATTATACAGATGAGGAAACTGAGGTAGCATGTAAGTAATTTGCCCAGTGTTATAGAGGAGTGCATAACAGACCTGGGACTCTGGATCACATCTGTCTGACTCTGATTCCAAGGTCCTTAACTGTTGTCTATTTGTTATTCTACACAGCTTCTTTCATAAGAATGTTTTTTTGTTTGAAGTGTCCATTACTTGGGAACAGATGCAAATTTGCTTCCTTACAGCGAAGGAGGTCATCAGTGTTGCTGCTGCACTGGGCACAGGATTAGGACCAGAAAGTGCCATCAAGCATGAAACACGGCAAGGATAAATATCCTGTGTCAGTGTGTTCAGGAGTCAGCCATGAGGAAAGGAGACAGATAATAGGACACAAGGCCCTAAGAATATAAGGCATTTTGGAGGGATTGAGGAGGAAGACAGTTTGAAATCTTGGAGAAGTGGGCAGAAATCAGAGAATATATCAAAGTAGAAAGGGTCAGGACAACAAGCAGGAGAGCAGAGCATCGTATAGAGTCCGTCGACCTTAATCACTGAAGCATATGCCTCCTCTGAGATTTTTTTACTACTGTTGCATGTAGTAGGCACCAATTCGGGATTGCTGGTCTAGGCACAGCACGAAGAAGCAGAATTGGCAGCTCTGGGCGATGGGGACAGGGGATCAGTAGCAGCTGCTGGTGAGCAGCTCCTGACACCTTAGCATGCCTTCTTTAGCTCTTGAGAGTTTTTCACTATCTGTTCGGTACCTTTTGGGAGGGGGAATTGGTTTTGCAGCATATATCGTAGCTTCCCAGCTGGAAGAGTGCAATTATGGAACACTGGAGTCTACCACAGCTGACAGGCTCTTTTTTTTTTTTTTCCCCTGTCAGGAAAAAGTGACTCATAGCAACCATATATTGGTGTCATACACATGACTCTCTCCTCCCTGCTCCTCTGACCCCTCCCCACACACACTTACTGTTGGCGTAAATCTACTTTTGTAATTCTACATTGCAAGTTGCTGCTATTTGCAAGACACTGTGGTAGGTGGAGGATATGAAAAGATAAATGAGATATTATTTCTACCTCTGAGGAGTTCATAGTCTCTATGAAAGAGAGATACATAAGCCAATAATCATAGCTAACAGGTATGGAGTACTGTAATGAGGTATGGAGTACTTATAACAGGGCGGGTGCTATTACATTTATTGGAAGTACTAACTCATTTAATCCTCAAAGCCACCCTATGAGGCAGGAGCTGTTTTATCCTCACTTTACAGATAAAGAAACAGGCATGGAGGGGCGAAATAAATCAGTCAAGGTCACTCAACTAGTAAGAGTCAGAAGCATGATTTGAAAGCAAACAATATGGCTCCAGAGCCTGGTCTTGAAAGATAATGACTGTCTTCTTACAAACAAAAAATTACCAAATTCAGTTATAAGGGCAAGAAGGAAGACCTGCGGAAGAGGCAAGCTGATTAAGTGAAAAACGCAGATTTGGAGCAAGTGGCTTAGGTGGGGCTTTCTTAGTTGTTGTATGTCTTTGGACACATTCCTCAATTTCTCTGGGTCTCAAGTTATTCGTTGAGAGAATGATACCTACTTTTGGGTGTTATTGTAAAGATAATAAGACACTGAAAATACCTACCACAGTCCCTGGTGCATATTAGGTCCCAAGCAGTGATGCTTGCAATTGTGGTGGTGGTGGTCGTGGTTTTGTTATCAGTGTGATGAGGTATGAACGCATTGTGGGTACACAAAAGAAATAACGACTGACTCTGCCCGAGTGAGCAGGGAAGGTGGTTTCAGGGCAAACCTGTGAGGTTTGCCAAGGGAGGTGGCATTTGAACTGCGTCTTGAAGGATCAGCAGAAATGTTCTAGGCAGATAAAGGGAAGAAAAGCATTCTAATCAGAGGGAACAACATGTGTATAACATGTGTGGAGAATATCAAGTTTTTGCGTGTGGGTAATTTATGGTCTGTGTGTATGTGTGTGTGTGTGTGTGTGTGTGTGTGTGTGTCTGTGTGTATTGGGAGAGAGTGGCTGGAGACGACACGAAAGATTTGGAAGACACAAATCACAAAAGGCCTTGTAAATCATTGAATTTAGCCCCAAAGCCACAAAACCCTGAAGGTTGTATGAGAATTAACTCAGCAGTTTCCTAGATCCCCCTAAACTATTTTTTTTAAAGATTTTATTTATTTATTTGCCAGAGAGAGACACAGTGAGAGAGGGAACACAAGCAAGGGGAGAGGGAGAGGGAGAAGCAGGCTTCCCGCGGAGCAGGGAGCCCGATGCGGGGCTCGATCCCAGGACCCGGGGATCACGACCTGAGCCGAAGGCAGACGCTTAACGACTGAGCCACCCAGGCGCCCCTAAACTATTTTTTTAATAGTGTGTTGTCTTTTCTTCCTCCTAAATATTTTTAAGACTTGTTAAAACTGCTCCACAACATAGGAATACGGTGTTCTGGGATTGGGAAGACTTTGTTCCATTTTACCCAGAGTTATGAAATGTTCCTCTCTACCTACTACAGCTCATTGAACAAATCAGCCAGCTACAGAGGAGGGTGATAAAGAACAAATGTTTCAAGAATGTTCCCTTTAGTTACTTGTTGCAACTGTGGTCTTTACTGATCACCCTACTTTTGACTCAGACATAAATGTCAAAACCTCAATGTCCTCAAATTGGATAAGAACCCATTTTTTGGTTGTTGTTAAAATATTTTTTAAAAGATTTTATTTATTTATTTATTTATTTATTTATTTATTTATTTGAGAGAGAGAGAGAGCACAAGAGAATGCACGAGAAGGGCGGGAGGGGTAGAGGGAGGCAGAGAAGCAGGCTTCCCGCCGAGCAGGGAGCCCAATGTCTGGGCTGTATCCCAGGACCTTGGGATCATGACCTGAGCCAAAGGCAGATGCTTAATGGACTGAACCACTAAAGTGCCTGGTTATTAAAATTAATTCTTCCTGAGTAGGGTAAGACTCCTGCCTCTGTAACTGTTACACACACTTGACATCTGTATTTCCCAGGATTAAAACAAAACAAATAGCATGCCAAAAAAGAAATACATGAGTAAGATACTAACTTTTGGAAACAACGTTGAGTAAAATAAGCATATAAGTTTTTCAAAGAATGAAGGAGTGGAAAAATTTTGAGCTTTCATCAGAGGGATAATCTCAACAGCACTGGTTTTGTAGCCACACCTAAAAGCCGGTGAGAAAAACATCACCTCCTCTCATGACCAAGGTAGCACTGTCCAAACTCCTTTTGGACAACTATTTATCCAACTGTTCAGCAGTTACTGGTATTATAACTGATTCTTACTACATTACCTTCCTTTTGCCACATGACCCCTGGAATACATAGTAAATAGCTATATAACATGTTACAGCTACTTTTTTACCCTTCTGTCACAGATATCATCATAGTTGTTGTTTTTATGAAATACTAGATAATCTGGAGTATTCCAAGGAATGCCTAGCACTTTGTTTTTGTTTACTGTTTTGTTTGGTTTTTGTTTTATGCCTAGCACTTTGAATGAATGGGGTTTTACTGTCCTATTCTTTAGTGAAGAAATTTATTACATACTGTCCTTTGCACTTACTTTTCTTGGGTTTGCAGACTATAAGATTAATTATTTTAATCTTTTCTCAGAAGTTCATCAGGCTTACTCCTTAATTATTTTTATTGCCCATCTCATTTCAGAGGAATTTAATTGTTTTCTTATATTTGGGTGTATTGATAAACACCAAATTGTTTTCAATATTTAAATATTGGTCTCATCAGAAATATAGAGAGAAACAGTGTTTTCCTCCAATTGTAAAGAGAACATTTAACAGAGCTAGTCCTCAAATATTATATTAGCTTTTGCCCCCATTACATTATTACCAAAGTCAAATCTTTTGTAAATAGATGTTAAATTCTTTCTATATGTTATCTATGCCTTATGTTTCCTTTCATAGAATGACTTTCTTAAAAAATTACGCCATTTCATTCATCTGATTTTTCAAAGTAAAAGGTCATTTTTACTCATATGTACTCTTTCAAAATCATTTACCCATGTTGTCATTCTGCATGCTAACGGCACCCTTCAATTTAAGTATCATCTGCAAATTTCATGAACATATTGTTTACTCCCAGTTCCAGGTGATTAATGTAGATATAAAACATGACTATACCTAACATCAATCCTTTCATGACTTGGTTGGATATTTCTTCAAAATAAAATATTATTCATCATTACTCCTCATTTACAGTTCTTCTATCAATTTTCTTTTCTGGTGGCACCAGAATATTCAACACAACTTAATTTTAAGATTCTATCTCAGATTACTAAAATCAAATATGTTCTGCCTGCTGCATTTCTCACATTCATAAATAATTCTGTAAAAACTGTAGACACCCTCATTGGCCTGTAAAATTAATTTACAAATCCAAGTTATCCTTGGAACATGAAACTGTCATCTTGGAGGGGTTTAGAAGTCTACGAAGTAGTTCTAGAGCTTTATAACACTGCTGGTCTTCTAAAAGTCAGTCTGAGAAGTGCCATTTATATTTCATTTTCCAATATTAATTCCTAGGCAACTAAGTCATACTTGTGTTTTTGTGTGTGTGATATGAATATGAAGATACCTCAGTAGAATTCAGTTGGCTTTCCAATTCATTCTAATTTTATGTGCCTTCTACTTTGAATGATTATGGGAAATGTTTTTTTCTGGTTGAGGCAGATGTAAAAAGGGAAATGTGTATTAGTTATTCACAGTATATTTTTTTCCATAACAGAATTGATATTCAGACAGTAATCTCTAGTATAGCCTTTGTTTTTGTTTTGTTTTTTTTTTTCATTTGGCCTCCATTTTCGTTAGTTGCACACAGAATGGTAATTGATCTTTTTTCCCCCATCTCCCTTGTAGTCGAGAAATTAAAATTGTCCAAATCATAGGCCACATAAAAATGATAATTTAAATGAAAATGTCTCGTTTAAAGCTGCCGAGAAGTTTTAAATACATAAATTGAGTCACATGATTATGAAGTAATTTTTATAGTAACAAAATATATTTTATTTAACTAAATACTCTCCTGTCGTCAGGAAGTCTTACCATTACACATGAAAAAGTTTGGCCCTGTAGTAGTTATTTTCCTCCTCCTCAGGCTGATTAGGCTAACCAATCATGCTAATTTTTCCCCTTCTTAGAGACGGGCAGGACTAAGGCAACGGTGACTAGTGAGAGAGCAGGAGACTTGCTGCAGGCTCCGGGAAAGTAGTCCCTGTCAGGAATTCAGGATCTCCTCTCTTCCCTCTTGACCTCTCCTCACCCCCCTGACACTCCCCCTGCCCCAAGCCACATGAATAGGCAGAAAACCCAGATCACCACTAGCAGCAAATTTGCCACAATAGGGAAACCACCTGAGAATGGAATCTGAGTGTGGGCAGCCAAGTAGATAGAAAGAACCTGGTCCTTGCGGCCTCACAGAACCAGTGAAAAACCCAGGATCGACCTGGAACAACAGCACAGACTTGCTCTAAAGAGTCTAGACAACTCTCTAGACTTGCTCATTTATAAACACACCAATGCCCTTTCTTTATGTCTTATCCAAAAAGGATTTGACATTATGCATATACTTTGTAAGCTTAAATTATGTGTTCAAATGCAAGAAAAATGAAAATTCAGCCTTTATATGAGTTGGATTTTATTTATGAGCTTTGAAAGGCCAGGTACTCTAGTACTCACTGGATTATCCATCTTGGGTACCGACTGAAATAATAAATGAGAGGGGGGAAAAACAAAATATCACATACTTAATTTCTGAGGTAACTAAAACTGTGGTTGTTGTGTTTGTTATAATAATAATAGTTATGATTTTACCTATATCACAACCCCAATATGGAATCTTTTTCATCCCTAAAACTTCTCTATGTATTCTCCAAAAACGATATGTTCTCTTGGAACCTTCCTCTGTCTCCCAGTAGCTGTATTTATATCTTTGTCAGTACAGTAACAATATACATGTTGGAAGGCATCTATTGGTATATCCTGAACTAGAATCCCAGTTTCCTTTAACAACCAAACTTTTCTTTCATAGAAGTGTGTTGGCCTTATCAGCGAAGTCTCTTAGTCAAAGCATTTATTTGCTATTGTACATACAGCCAGAGTTAAATTATGCAATCACATCACTCTGGCATCTAAACAATAAGGCAGGTGGTTATCAGGCATTCAGGACAACCATACACCAAGAATTCCACAGGAAGACAAATAAGAAGATTACCCTAGGAGGTAGAATGAATAATGATCAATAATGAATGATAATAATCAAGCAGTGTCTAAATTAGTCTAGCTGACCTGGGTTGGAATTCTATTCTGCTCCTTCTCAGTTATGTGACCTTGGAAATTTCCTCAACCCACCTGGGATTCAGGTTTCTCTTCAGTAAAATGAGGAGAATAATACTGACTTTGCAATACCGTTGTTATAATTAGCCACACAATACAGGGCCTGATACATAGTAGGCGTTCCGTAAACGGTAGCTATTACTATTGTACGTATTCTTCTATCCTACCTGACATAACTCTTAAGGTTAGAGAAAGTATTCTCATGTCATATGAAAATGCAATTTAAATTAAGAAACCAAATAGTGTTTTCTCAATACTACTGCATTGAAACAAGAAGAGAAATAAGTGGGAAAGTTGCTACTCCTCTGAAAAGACATTAAAAGGGGTACCTTCTCACCCCGTAACAGACGTGTCAAGCTGAAATCTTTACAGGGATCAGGGAAGACAATATAAATGATGAAAGCAGATGAGTACCCAGGTTCTGTGCTTGCTTGCCTTCAGATACCTAGGTCTTTTTCTTGCTCTGCTCTGTATCAGGGGAGGGTTCACCCCTGTAGGGTACACTCCCAGGCTCTTGAGTAAGTTGGCTCTCTGCAGGGTGAAGTCAACGGTAGAACACTGGAGTGCAAGACAAAGAAGGAAGTCAAGTTCTTCCTGCCTTCCTTTCTCTGCTTCTGGTAGTTTCTCCAGCCACCACATCTCCTGTGGGTTCCAGTACCCCTCACGGAGCCAAAGGATCCTGGGCTCCTGCAACGCTGTCTCCTTTTCCTCTATGGCCAAGTGGTAGTAGTCGCTCCTTGCTGTGTCCATCTCTGATTCTCTCTTCTCCTCCATTACCTGTGTCACTAGTTCCCTATGTTACAATTTGGGTTTCCGTATTCCTGTTTAGACGCTATCTCATGGAATCCATAAGCTTCAATACAAGAATAACTGATGAGATTCCAGGAAATGGTCGGAACCTTCTGGTCACCTGTTCTTCACCTGTGGGCTGATTGGTGCATTGCAGGAACATGGGCACAGTGTAGTCAAACCCTATGAATTTTTTAAAGAGGCTGAACGTTCACATTTTTATGGAAAATCTGCTATTTAGAACACATTGGCAGCTAATTCAATATTTATAAAGACTGCAGTCCTAATTAAACACCTCTGCAGGCCCCCTATAACTTGAAGGTTGGAAATGTGTAACTTTCACTTATTACTACTTATCTAACAGTGTGTTACTCCTTTCTCAGTATCAGGTCTTCTTCCAGGTCTATGTACACTCTAAGAAATACCATGGCCATTCTGAAAAAAAAAAAAAAACTGTTAAGGTAATGTTAGGTGCTCTAAACCCCAAATTTTAGTGTCTTAACACAATAAAAATGTCTTTCTCATTCGTGTAATGGTTTGGTACCCTTGTTCCCTTTCAGCAGAGGCTTTTCCCTACTCAGTGATCCAGAATTAGAGCCCCACCATTTCTTGGGGCCTTCAAGTCCTCTGCATCCAGCTGGCAGATGGGGAAGAGAGGGTGGAGAAGGTATGCCCACTGTCTAACCATTCTGGCCTACATTTCTTCGGGGAGAACTAGCCATGTGGCCACACATAAATGAATGTCGCCTTGGCTGGGCAGCTGTTTCCAGGCCCTGGTATTATATATTCTAGGGAGAGCACGTGACTTTCAACGTCCAGGCAGCTGACACTGCCACATCCCCACTGTCTGGCTATAAGGCAGTATATACAACTGTGAATGGAAGCTTCACATAAGAGGCAATCCATACCGATAAGTATGCTATCTAAACAGAAGGAAAAGGAAAATCAAGATTTCTTCACTAGTTAGCTATTGTAAAGGAAAAGAAAAACCCAGGAAAAGAGCTAGATAGACATATAAATCCTCATTATAGCACAGTTTAGTGAATATTGCCATCACGATTAGACCAATGTGAAATCTGAGGCCTGGAAACATTTCAAGTAACTTGACCAGAGAATCACAACCAATAATTATGGTCACTGTAGCACATTCTAGTGTGGAATTCCCTCAGAAGTTGCTTTTAGATGGGGTTCATCCTATTGCAATAAAGTTACTTTTAAATGGTGTTTATCCTATTGAGATGAAGTAACTTTTGTTGCCTTCCATGGAGACAAAACAGAATAGGAAAAATATCTTGCAGAGAGGCAGAAGAGTACAGTCAGAGTTTCTTATCATATATGATTGAGTCCTTGGGTTGAACTAGCCCACAAATAATTAGGTTATTCATTTAATGAACTGAGGGAACTGCAGTTGTCATAATTTTCTAGGGAAAATGTGGGGGGAGCTGTGACTTAGTGACTTGGTGCTATGGAACATGCTGATTTGTGATCTGGAATTAATCAACACTGAAAATGAAGCACTACCGAGCTGCTGAAATTATACATTGATTATTTCAAGAAACATTTTCAAGTGCCTACGCTATATTACTCACCATGGTAGATGCCAAGAATACAAGAAAGAATAGTAACTACTATTAATTGAATACCTACTCTGAGCCAAGCGCTTCTACATACATTATCAAATGTTATCTTTACTATGATACTTCGATGGTAAGTGATACTATCCACAAGTTTTATTTCCTTTTTGTACTTTCCCATTTATACATAGCTGGTTTGAAGAAGATCCGACTTAAAGTCACAGCAGACTGACTCTAAAATTTGTTTCTTTCTGTTGTGATATCTGCACTCTTACTGGCTTATGGCAAATGTACAGTGCATGTGACTGAATCAGTTACATTTTGGTGGAGGTGGGGGACAAGTGAACGGTTATAAAGCAGTGAAGGAAATACTGTGGCAATGGGTATATTTTAATGCTCCACCCCTTGTGTTTATACAATAGCTAATTCAATGGTTTACAGTTCTACACACGAGTTTTCTTTCTTAGTCATACCCCAGGGCCACTTTTTACAATTTCTAGGAAGCGGATGCTCAGGAAAGGTCTTGAACAAAGTGGCTGTGTACCATGAATGAAGATGATGAGCTCATCTTTGATACTTGCAGCTGATATAAATTTGAAGGAGATTTAATGTTTAGAATTATTTTCAAATATGTGGCAATAGTTAGCATATAAGCTGAGGGTTTATGTATGTGAACTTATATTTGTGAATCCAGAACAACCTGAAAACTGAACTTTACCTTGTGAGACTTCAAAATGAAAAAAAAATATATATATTTTTAGTGCATTTTATACTACCTCCTCTTTCCACATTGTTTCACTTTTTAAAAATGTTTGGTCTTTCTACTGGGAGAAATTGAAAAATGAGTTTAATAATAACAACAAACACCTACAGACTGTATTCTTACCTTGGGTAAAGCACTTGATTTCAAGTGTTTGCATACATTGCCTCATTTAATACAGCAAACCTTGACGAAGCTACTATCATCATCCCCAGTTTACAGAGTGTGAAACTGAGGAAGAGGCTACATACCTTGCCCGAGGTCACACAGAGTCCAGGTTGTAGAGCTGCAGTTCACATGGAGGTACTTGGGTGCCACGCTTCCCTGTTCTTAACCCTGTCACCCCACTGCCTCTTCACAGAGGGCCAGACATGCATACTGTATACAAAGCACTTGTGGGGGCTATGCCACCTGTCCTGAGTGACTTATAATCTAATTAGAGAGCCACAACATACCACCATCTAAATTTATACCCACGTTGAATTTATTTTAAGGAAGAACCATAAAACAGACTCTGAATTAATATTGTTGACTGAATAGTTAAGAAAAATCAGAGAAAGGGGAAGTGGACCAATTAATTTTTATTGCCAGTATTTACAAACATGGAATATACTTTGATTTGTGCAAGTTGCATAACAGTTCAATGAAATACTGTTAGCATCCCCATTTTACAGTGAGAGACTAAGTCACATGTCCAAACCCATGTAGCTGTGAGATGAGCGGAGTAAGGCAGTTGTACTCAAAGTGTGTTCCATGGACAAATAGCATCATCATCACCTGGGAGTTTGTCAGAAATGCAAATTTCCAGGCCTGACCCAGACCTATTGAATCAGATTTCTGGGACTATTACTTAATAATTAATCTAATCTGGGATTATCAATTAGTAATTAATCTAATCATGATATAGGGACCAGAGAGAGACAATACCAGGATTGGAAGGTTAATTAGGAGCTTATTATCGTGTACCTAGGTTCTTGGCCAAAAACTGTAGTCATGGAAATGGAAAGGAAAGGATAGTTTGATGGGGGATTTAGGCTGCTAAAACCACCCCCCAATCTGCTCCCTCTCTAACCACCCCCCCCCCACAAAAACCCACTCTTTTGTCATTTCCTAGGCATACTTTTGGATCTTGGGGCACTTTCAGCACAACATAGGACTTGTTTTCAACAATCTGGAATTGAAATAATTTTTCTAGGATGAGGCCCTGATATAGTTCTGAGATACGGAATCTTATATTGTCCTTGAGGTCTGGTTGAAATAGTGACCCCTCTAAGTCAGACTGTGAAGATTCTGGGAAAGGGAATCCAACTAGCTCAGCTCAGCTCCCAGCCTATGCTCTTCAGTTTTTCACTTCTATTCCCTTCCGTCTTAGCCTGGTGAAATAATCCCCCAAATATCCTATCATGGACAGCTACAGAACTGTCACTGCAGTCCAGGCTGCTGAAAGAAACTTAACCAAAGATTTCAATGGGAAGAACAGAATTATTTATGTCTTGTAACCACTGTGCTTGCACACACACACAGGTGTGTGTTTGAGAGAGTCAGAGAGAGACAGAGAGCACATAGTTTATCCAACATAAATATGTGGGCTTCTTTTTCCTCAAATGGAAGCATAAAGAATTTCTAGAATTCTGAAGGCCAGCCGTCACCTGTTGATCTTAAAATGACACTATATTTTCTATAAACATTGCCTCTTTTCTCAAGTTATCTGTTTACTTTCACCCTGCTTTTTATCCTTTCTTTAGGAAAGGATGGTGTTAAAAAGCCATCAGGTAAAATAAAGGGTTTTATGCCGAAGTCTTTGTATCGGTGAATTTACATTTTGTAAGAACACCCTCAGGGGATTTCAACTTCTTCCTTTAAAAAAGTTAAATGGATCCATTTCAGATATGCACGTCCAGCTTCATGGTCTAATGTGGCCAGATTGCCATAGCTTCAATTTAAAGCACAGGTTTCTGGTGAATATACATCAACACTTTTCCAGTATTGGCTGAGAATGAGAATCTCCAAAGAATCTGACTTGAGTTATTAGTAATGAATAACTTAAATGTCTCACCCCCAAACAGATAGATGGATTCTGCTAATGTTTTCATGTATTTGACGCTTTCTAAACATACACATATTTCCAGGTAATAACACTAATTTTCTATTAAGAAATATTATCATGTATTTCTATAAGAAATATTTTATTTAGTTAGTTAGTTTTAAAGATTTTATTCATTTATTTGACAGAGAGAGTGAGAGAGCACAAGCAGGGGGAACAGTAGAGGGAGAGAGAGAATCAGGCTCCCCGCGGAGCAGGGAGCCTGATGCGGGGCTCCATCCCAGGACCCTGAGGGCATGACCTGAGCTGAAGGCAGACGCTTAACCATCTGAGCCACCCAGGCGCCCCTCTATAAGAAATATTTTAGTTGTGTGATAAAAGAAAAATTGCCCCTGAAGGCCAAATGCTAAAGCATGCTACCATAAATAGTAATATTAGTTCTCTAAAAATAAAACTTGATTCTGTATAATTTAAAATGTGTCAAAACTAAATGTGCTTGAATTTTTTTAAAGATTTACTTATTTATTTTAGAGAGAGAGTGTGTGAGCTTGGGGAGGAGCAGAGGGAAAGGGAGAGGATCTCAAGCAGGCTTCCCGTTGAGCACAGAGCCCGACTTGGAGCTCAATCTCATGACCCTGAGATCATAACTGGGCTGAAAACAAGAGTCAGATGATTAACCCACTGAGCCACCCAGGCACCACTATTCCCTCTTAAAACTGCGTTTACTGCATCCCCTACATTTTGGTATGTTGTGTTTGCATTTATTACTTTTCTATTTTATTTTAATTTTTATTGTTATGTTAATCACCATGTATTACATCATTTGTTTTTGACGTAGTATTCCATGATTCATTGTTTGTGCATAACACCCAGTGCTCCACGCAGAATGTGCCCTCTTTAATACCCACCACCAGGCTAACCCAACCCCCCACCATCCTCCCCTCTAGAACCCTCAGTTTGTTTTTCAGAGTCCATCGTCTCTCATGATTCGTCTCCCCCTCCGACTTACTCCCCTTCATTCTTCCCCTCCTGCTATCTTCTTCTTTTTCTTTTTTCTTAACATATGTTGCATTATTTGTTTCAGAGGTACAGGTCTGTGATTCAACAGTCTTGCACAATTCACAGCACTCACCATAGCACATACCCTCCCCAATGTCTATCACCCAGCCACCCCGTCCCTCCCACCCCCCACCACTCCAGCAACACTCAGTTTGTTTCCTGAGATTAAGAACTCCTCATATCAGTGAGGTCATATGATACATGTCTTTCTCTGATTGACTTATTTCACTCAGCATAACACCCTCCTGTTCCATCCATGTCGTGGCAAATGGCAAGATCTCATTCCTTTTGATGGCTGCATAATATCCCATTGTGTATATATACCACTTCTTCTTTATCCATTCATCTGCCGATGGACATCTTGGCTCTTTCCACAGTTTGGCTATTGTGGACGTTGCTGCTATAAACATTGGGGTGCATGTACCCTTTGGATCCCTACATTTGTATCTTTGGGGTAAATACCCAGTAGTGCAATTGCTGGATCGTAGGGTAGCTCTATTTTCAACTGTTTGAGGAACCTCCATACTGTTTTCCAGAGCGGCTGCACCAGCTTGCATTCCCACCAACAGTGTAGGAGGGTTCCCCTTTCTCCACATCCCAGCCAACATCTGTTTCCTGACTTGTTAATTTTAGCCATTCTAACTGGTGTGAGGTGGTATCTCATTGAGGTTTTGATTGGGATTTCCCTGATGCTGAGCGATGTTGAGCACTTTTTCATGTGTCTGTTGGCCATTTGGATGTCTTCTTTGGAAAAATGTCTGTTCATGTCTTCTGCCCATTTCTTGATTGAATTATTTGTTCTTTGGGTGTTGAGTTTGATAAGTTCTTTATAGATTTTGGATACTAGCCCTTTATCTGTTATGTCATTTGCAAATATTTTCTCCCATTCTGTCGGTTTTCTTTTGGTTTTGTGGACTGTTTCTTTGGCTGTGCAAAAGCTTTTTATCTTGATGAAATCCCAATAGTTCATTTTTGCCCTTGCTTCCCTTGCCTTTGGCGACGTTTCTAGGAAGAAGTTGCTGCGGCTGAGGTTGAAGAGGTTGCTTCCTGGGTTCTCCTTTAGGATTTTGATGGACTCCTGTCTCACGTTTAGGTCTTTCAACCATTTGGAGTCTATTTTTGTGTGTGGTGTAAGGAAATGGTCCAGTTTCATTTTTCTGCATGTGGCTGCCCAATTTTCCCAACACCATTTGTTGAAGAGACTGTCTTTTTTCCATTGGACATTCTTTCTTGCTTTGTCAAAGATGAGTTGACCATAGAGTTGAGGGTCCATTTCTGGGCTCTCTATTTTGTTCCATTGATCAATGTGTCTGTTTTTGTGCCAGTACCATACTGTCTTGATGATGACAGCTTTGTAATAGAGCTGGAAGTCCGGAAGTGTGATGCTGCCAACTTTGCTTTTCTTTTTCAACATTCTTCTGGCTATTCGGGGTCTCTTCTGGTTCCATACAAATTTTAGGATTATTTGTTCCATTTCTTTGAAAAAAGTGGATGGTATTTTGATGGGGATTGCATTGAATGTGTAGATTGCTCTAGGTAGCATTGACATCTTCACAATGTTTGTTCTTCCAATCCATGAGCATGGAACGTTTTTCCATTTCTTTGTGTTTTCTTCAATTTCTTTCATGAGTATTTCATGGTTTTCTGAGTACAGATCCTTTGCCTCTTTGGTTAAATTTATTCCTAGCTATTCTATACCTATCTTATGGTTTTGGGTGCAATTGTAAATGGGATCGACTCCTTAATTTCTCTCCCTTCTGTCTTGTTGTTGGTGTATAGGAATGCCACTGATTTCTGTGCATTGATTTTATATCCTGCTACTTGACTGAATTCCTGTATGAGTTCTAGCAGTTTTGGGGTGGAGTCTTATGGGTTTTCCACATACAGTATCATATCATCTGCAAAGAGTGAGAGTTTGACTTCCTCTTTGCTGATTTGGATGCCTTTGATTTCTTTTTGTTGTCTGATTGCTGTGGCTAGGACTTCTAATACTATGTTGAATACCAGTGGTGAGAGTGGACATCCCTGCTGTGTTCCTGACCTTAGGGGAAAAGCTCTCAGCTTTTCCCCATTGAGAATGATATTCGCTGTAGGTTTTTCATAGATGGCTTTTATGATATTGAGGTTTGTACCCTCTATCCCTATACTCTGAAGAGTTTTGATCAAGAAAGATGCTGTACTTTGTCAAATGCTTTTTCTGCATCTATTGAGAGGATCATATGATTCTTGTTCTGTCTTTTGTTAATGTATTGTATCACGTTGATTGATTTGCAGATGTTGAACCAAGCTTGCAGCCCAGGGATAAATCCCACGTGCTCGTAGTGAATAATCCTTTTAATGTACTTTTGGATCCTATTGGCTAGTATTTTGGTGAGAATTTTTGCATCCATGTTCATCAAGGATATTGGTCTGTAATTCTCCTTTTGGATGGGGTCTTTGTCTGGTTTGGGGATCAAGGTAATGGTAGCCTCATAAAATGAGTTTGGAAGTTTTCCTTCTATTTCTATTTTTTTGGAACAGTTTCAGGAGAATAGGTATTAATTCTTCTTTAAATGTCTGATAGAATTCCCCTGGGAAGCCATCTGGCCCTGGGCTTTTGTTTGTTGGGAGATTTTTGATGACTGCTTCAATTTCCTTAGTGGTTATAGGTCTGTTCAGGTTTTCTATTTCTTCCTGGTTCAATTTTGGTAGTTGATACATCTCTAGGAATGCACCCATTTCTCCAGGTTATCTAATTTGCTGGCATAGAGTCGCTCATAATATGTTCTTATAATTGTGTGTATTTCTTTGGTGTTGGTTGTGAGCTCTCCTCTTTCATTCATGGATTTTGTTGATTTGGGTCATTTCTCTTTTCTTTTTGATAAGTCTGGCCAGGGGTTTATCAATCTTGTTAATTCTTTCAAAGAACCAGCTCCTAGTTTCGTTGATCTGTTCTACTGTTCTTTTGGTTTCTATTTCATTGATTTCTGCTCTGATCTTTATGATTTCTCTTCTCCTGCTGGGTTTAGGCTTTATTTGCTGTTCTTTCTCCAGCTCCTTTAGGTGTAGGGTTAGGTTGTGTATTTGAGACCTTTCTTGTTTCTTGAGAAAGACTTGTATTGCTATATACTTTCCTCTCAGGACTGCCTTTGCTGTATCCCAAAGATTTTGAACAGTTGTGTTTTCATTTTCATTGGTTCCCATGAATTTGTTTAATTCTTCTTTAATTTCCTGGTTGACCCATTCATTCTTTAGTAGGATGCTCTTTAGCGTCCATGTATTTCAGTTCTTTCCGACTTTCCTCTTGTGATTGAGTTCTAGTTTCAAAGCATTGTGGTCTGAAAATAGGCAGGGAATAATCCCAATCTTTTGGTACTGGTTGAGACCTGATTTGTGACCTAGGATGTGATCAGTTCTGGAGAATGTCCCATGGGCACTAGAGAAGAATGTGTATTCTGTTGCTTTGGGATGGAATGTTCTGAATATGTCTGTGAAGTCCATTTGGTCCAGTGTGTCATTTAAAGTCTTCATTTCCTTGTTGATCTTTTGCTTAGATGATCTGTCCATTTCAGTCAGGGGGATGTTAAAGTCCCCCACTATTATTTTATTGTTGTCAATGTGTTTCTTTGCTTTTGCTATTAATTGCCTTAGATAATTGGCTGCTCCCATGTTAGGGGCATAGATTTTTACAATTGTTAGATCTTCTTGTTGGATAGACCCTTTAAGTAGGATATAGTGTCCTTCTTCATCTCTTATTACAGTCTTTGTTTTAAAATCTAATTTGTCTGATATAAGGATTGCCACCCCAGCTTTCTTTTGGTGTCCATTAGCATGGTCAATGGTTTTCCACCCCCTCACTTTCAATCTGGGGGTGTCTTTGGGTCTAAAATGAGTCTCTTGCAGACAGTGTATGGATGGGTCTTGTTTTTTAATCCAATCTGATAGCCTGTGTCTTTTGATTGGGGCATTGAGCCCATTTACATTCAGGGTAACTATTGAAAGGTATGAATTTAGTGCCATTGTATTGCCTGTAAGGTGACTGTTGCTGTATCTTGTCTGTGTTCCTTTCTGGTCTATGCTGCTTTTAGGCTCTCTCTTTGCTTAGAGGACCCTTTTCAATATTTCTTGTAGGGCTGGTTTCATGTTTGCAAATTCCTTTAGTTTTTGTTTGTCCTGGAAGCTTTTTATCTCTCCTTCAATTTTCAATGAGAGCCTAGCTGCATATAGTATTCTTGGCTGCATATTTTTCTCGTTTAGTGCTCTGAAGATATCATGTCAGTCCTTTCTGGCCTGCCAGGTCTCTGTGGATAGGTCTATTGCCAATCTAATATTTCTACCATTGTAGGTTACATATCTCTTCTCCTGAGCTGCTTTCAGGATTTTCTCTTTGTCTCTGAGACTCGTAAGTTTTACTATTGGATGTCGGGGTGTTGACCTATTTTTACTGATTTTGAGAGGGGTTCTCTGTGCCTCCTGGATTTTGATGCCTGTTTCCTTCCTCACATTAGGGAAGTTCTCTGCTATTATTTACTCCAATCTACCTTCTGCCCCTCTCTCTCTTTCTTCTTCTTCTGGGATCCCAATTATTCTAATATTGTTTCGTCTTATCATATTGCTTATCTCTCGAATTCTGCCCCCGTGATCCTGTAGTTGTTTCTCTCTCTTTTTCTCAGTCTCTTTATTTTCCATCATTTGGTCTTCTATATCGCTGATTCTCTCTTCTGCCTCATCTATCCTAACAGTTAGTGTCCCCATTTTTGATTGCACCCATTAATAGCCTTTTTGATTTCGACTTGGTTAGATTTTAGTTCTTTTATTTCTCCAGAAAGGGTTTCTCTAAGAACTTCCACACTTTTTTCAAGCCCAGCTAGTTTCTTTAAAGTCATGATTCTGAACTCTAGGCCCAACATCGTACTAATGTCTGTATTGAGTAGGTCCCTGGCTGACGGTACTACCTCTTGTTCTTTTTGTTGAGGTGATTTTTTTCATCTTGTCATTTTGTCCAGAGGAGAATTAATGAATGAGAGAACAAAATGCTAACAGGTTAAACAACGTCTCCAGCAAATATACTCTATACAAATCAGAAAAGACCTGAAACCAGGGGAAAAGAAAGGGAAAG
>NW_027397066.1:85712820-85821637 GCF_003265705.2 Callorhinus ursinus
TATGATCAGGCTAGTGCATAGATCAGTGCCACACACTAGATTTTGGGCGTATTTTGGTCTGTTAGAAAAAAGTGCCTCCTAAAATTTTAAAGGAAGAAAGACTTATATATGTACAAAATAAAGGTTGATACAATGAAGGGATGGAAGATGACTCTAAAGATGAAAATTATAAAAGATTTCATAAAAGGAATTGATAAGAAGTTGTTTGAGAAAAGAAAGAAGAAGATTTAAAAAAAAAAAAAGAAGAAGAAAAAAGGGAGAGAATTTGATCAGGCAGGAAACTAGAACAAAGCCATACACTAGTGATTTAGGGTATATTTTGATCTGTTAGAAGAAACTGTATCTCAAAATTTTAAAGAGAGAACAACTTATATATATATGCCAAAAATAAGGGTAACTACTATGAAGGGATAAAATATGACTCTAAAAATGAAAAATAAAAAATGTTTTTTAAAAAAGGGATTGATAAGATGTTGGTTGAAAAAGGGAAAAAGAAAAATTAAAAAAAAAACAGTTAAAAAAGTTAACTTTGAAAAAATAATGAATCATGGTAAAAAAAAAAAAGCCATGAATTCTATGTGCAGTATTCCCCTAGCGCTGGAGTTCTCCCGTTCTCCTTGCTAGGTAAACTTGGTCTTGGCTTGCTGGCTGTTTGTGCTGATTTTCTGGGTGAGGGGCCTGTTGCCGTGGTTCCCAAATGTCTTTGCCGGAGGCTGAATTGCCCCGCCCTTGTGAGTCCCGGCTAAGCAAGCTGCTCGGGTTTGCTATCAGGAGCTTTTGTTCCCTGCAAGCTCTGGTACAGCTTTGGAGGACCAGGGTGAAAATGATGGCCTCCCAATCTCCACCCGGAGGAGCTGAGAACTCAGGGCCCCGCTCCTCAGTGCTCCCCCAGAGAAAAGCAGTCACTCCCGTCTCCCTGGTCTCTGGCTGCACTCTGTGCTCACCCGGCCTGTGACCGAGCATTTCTATCTCTGGCACCCGACCCCGTGTGGAGTCTCCAAACCCAGCAGATCCCTGCAGTGCGCTCCTGCACCGCCCCTCCCCGGGGAGGAAAGGGAGTCTCCCTGGCTCTGCCGCTTGTTGGGTCCCTGCTGGAGGAGCAGTGGCCCGACTGGGCCGCGGATCATGGTTTATGGCAACCCCGAGCTGAGAGCCCGCGCCTCGGCTCCGTCTCTGCAGCCGGCTTCCCCGCTCCGATACCTGGGAGCTCTGCTGCACTCAGGCACCCCCGGTTTTTCTGTGACCCCGAGGGTCCTGAGACCACACTGTCCTGCGAGGGTTCCACCCCCCGCTTGGCCACTGGAGCAACATCCCTCAGCGGAGCCGACTTCTAAAAGTTCCGATTTTGTGCTCCGCGGCTCTATCACTTGCCAGAAGCAGCCGACGGAGGCCCCCTCCCCCGCCATCTATCCTCCCGAATATCGCCCCGGATTCACTTTTCCACACGTCCTACCTTCCAGTAAGTGGTCGCTTCTCTGTTCAGAGATTTGTTGCTACTCTCTTCTTCGATCTCCTGTTGAGTTCGTAGGTGTTCAGAATGGTTTGATCCCTATTCAGCTGAATTCCTGAGACCAGACGAAATCCAGGTCTCCTACTCCTCCGCCATCTTGCTCCACCCCCCTGTTGTGTCTGCATTTAAAATAGTTTTAAATTCTATGTATTTATGAACTTTCCAGTTTTCCTCCTGTTACTGATTCTTAGTTTCATACTCTTTTAGTCAGAAAAGATACTTGGTATGATTCCAATATTCTTAAATTTCATAAGGCTTGCTTTGGAACCTAGCATATAATCTTTCCTGGATAATGTTCTAGGTGCAATTGAGAAGAAGATTTATTCTGGTAATATTGGATATAATGTTCTGTATATGTTTCTTAGGTTCATTTGCTCTAAAATATAGTTGAAGTCCAATGTTTTCTTATTGATTTTCTATCTGGATATCATTCCATTGTTGAAAGTGGGGTACGGAAGTACCCTACTATTATTGTATTATTATTTCTCTTTACAAATTGTATTTGTTTAATATATTTAAGCACTCAGTGCGCATATATACTTAACAGTTATTATATCCTGTTGATGAACTGATCAGTTAGCATTGTATAATGACCATCTCTGTCTCGTTAGAGTTTTTGGCTTATTTTGTCTAAAATCAGTATAACTACCCCCACTTTCTTTTTGTTTCCACTTACATCCTTTGCTTTGAATCTGTGTGTCCTTAAAGTTGAAGTGAATCCCCTTTAGGCAGCGTATAGTGTATCTTTTTAAAAATATCCATCCAGCCACTCTATGCCTTTTGATTGGAGAATTTAATACATTTATATTTAGAGAAATTATTGATATTAATAATGATCAGTTGAAATTGATTATTACTAATGTCATCATGTTGTTTTCTGGGAGTTTCATAGTTCCCTTATTTCTTCCTCTCTTGCTGCCTTCCTGTGTAAATTGATGATTTCCCATAGTGGCATGCTTTGAGTCTCCTTTCCTCATTTTTTGTGCATCTACTGTAAGTTCCTGCTTTGTAGTTATCAGGCTTATATAAAACATCTTCCAGATATAAATTCTATTTTATGTTAATAATTAATTACATACAAAAAACTACTCTTTTACCACCCTTTTTACAGTTTTGATGTCATAATTTATCTTTTATATTGTATATTCATTAACAAGTTATTATAACTATTTTACAGTATTATAGTATTCTGATTTTGACTATATACTTACCTTTACTGTATGTTGTATATTTTCATATGTTTTCATGTTGCTAATTAGCATCCTTTTATTTTAGCTTGAAGAATCTTTTCAGCATTTCTTGTAAGGCATTTCTAGTGGTGATGAACTCCCTTAGCTTTAGTTTGTTTGGAAAAGTCTTTATCTGATCTTTATCTCTCCTTCCTTTTTTTTTTTTTTCACATTTTATTTTTAAGTAATCTCTACACCCAACATGGAGGTCAAACTTACAACCCCGAGATCAAGAGTCACAAGCTCTACTGACTGAGCCAACCAGGACCCTATCCCCTTCATTTCTGAAGAACAACTTTGCTGGATAGAGGGCTCTTGGTTGGCAGTTTGTTTTTCCTCTTTAAATACTTTGAATATATCATTCCACTCTATTCTGGCTCATAAAATTTCTGCTGAGAAAAACATGTATAGCCTTATAAGGACTCCCTTGTAAGTTACAAACTTCTTTTATCTTGATACTGTTAAGATTCTTTGTTTTTTATTTTTGACAGTTTTATTATAATGTGTCTTGGAGAGGATTTCTTTAGGTTGATTTTGTTTGGTGACCTATGAGCTTTATGAACTTGGGTATCTAAAAATCTCTCCCCAGATTTGGGTAGTTCTCAGACATTATTTAAATAAGTTATCTTCTTTCTTCTCTCTCTCTTCTGGGACTCCAATAATTCAGATTGTTTCTTTTGGTGGTATCCCATAGGCCATGTAAGATTTCTTTACTCTTTTTCATTTTTGTTGTTGTTGTTCTGCTCTGACTAGATAATGTCAAAGGTCTTGTTTTCTATTCACATTTATTCTGCTAATCCATTCTTTTTGTTGATGCTCTCTCTCACATTTTTCATTTCATTCATTGTATTCTTTAGCTCCAGAATTTCTGTTTGTTTCTTTTTTATGATTTCTGTCTCTTTAAGATTTTCATTTTGTTTGGGTATTGTTTTCCTGATTTTGTTGAATAATCTTTCTGTGTTTTCGTGTAGCTCATTGAATTTACTTAAAACAACTACTGTCAATTATTTATCAGGTAAATTGCAGATCTCCATATCTTTGAGTTTGGTTCCGAGGAGATTATTGTGATTCTTCGGTGGTGACATGTTGCCTTGATTTTTCATTTTCCTTGAAGTCTTGTAATGTCTTTGTATTTGAAGAAGCAATCACCTCCTCCAGTCTTTATTAACTGACTTTGGGAGAAAAATACCTTCTATCAGCCCTACTAGGGATTCTTATGCTCTCTCAGACTTTCCATGGATATGCCTGCTCCATACTTCTTGCTTCCTCTTGGAACAGAATTCTTAAGCATGTACGCCTTCTCTAGATCCTGTGATGTACCCAGGCCACATGCTGACAAGCTTCCCTGTTGCTTTCCCAATGGCAGAGAAAAAACTCAATTTTGTGGTCTCTCCCTGGTCTGCAAATTTGGGCTGATTTTCTATGTGTGCTCACTAGTTATCTGTATAAGCTCATTCTTGTTGCCACTGGGAATCTGCACAGAGAGCCAGCCACAGGGTGGGAGTGCTTGTGGGTGAGGCATGCAGAATGCCGGGGATGCCCATTGTACAGTTGGGGGAATCTGGGCAAGGCATTCCACTTGATGTTCTCTCATGATGCAGTTAGTACGATTTATGTTCCTTTAATGCTCTTCAGGAGTACTATCTGCTGCTCTCCCACCCAAACCTTAGAAGTCTGAATGGGGTAAGAGAGTCTCTTTGGCAGCATCCCACACAGCTGGGGAAGCCTAGAACTCACTCACACACTCTTCCCTATGGGAGAAATCATGGGCTGAGAAGATTTCTCTTGGCACTGAGCACCTTGAGGGAGGGGTCATGTGAGTCAAGTCAAACAATTCCTTATATAGATCTAAGCTTATATTTGGTGTGTCCAACGGTGTGCTGGAACCTCTTTCCTGGAACCTGGACTTTCATAAAGGCTCTCTCATCTGTAGGTGACTGTCTAAAATAGTGTTTTCCAGGGGCTTCCAGATCATGGCCAAGAGGAGCTGGAGCTAGTTCACTGGCCACTTTGGTGTCCCCAGCTAAGACCAATGTCTATCTGCCTATTATCCAATGTAAGGTTGCATGAGACTTCTCCTAGGTGCCTTGTTGTACGATGCTGGATCCCACAGATCCCACAAAGACATATCTGTTCATGGATGGATGCCAAATTATTGTTGTTGAAGAGCATATGATGAAGGACATCTTATTCAGCCATGTAGCTAATATTACTCCCTTAATGTCTTATTTTGAAGTAATTTTCAAATAATTGGGTGTCTTAGTCTGCTTGGGATGCTATAACATAATATCATAGACTGGGTAGCTTAAATAACAGACATTTATTTCTCTCACTTATGGAGGTTCTGAGGCCCAATAGCAAGATGGGCTGGTTGATTCAGTGACTGGTAACAGACCTCTTCTTGGTTTGCAGTATGCTGCCTTCTTGCCTTCTGACATGTTGGAGACAGGGAGAGCTCTGGTCTCTTCCTCTCCTTATAAGGGCACTACTCCCATCATGGTGGTTCCACCCTCATGAGCTTATCTAAACCTAGTTATATCCCAAAGACCCCAGTTCCAAATTCTATCACTTTGCAGATTAGGACTTCAACATATGAATTTTGCAGCCACACAGACATTCAGTCCATACCGCAAGGAAAAAACATCAGCCATCACCACATACTCATAATGCTTTCTAGAAGATAATGTGGGTTTTGTTGTTGTTGTTTCCCAGAGGACATTGTTAGTCTACTTCATTCTAGAGTTCTTCAGCACATGACACTGCAAACTAAGGTCATCTGAATATGGAAAAGGGTTTAGCAGGGTTAGGATAAACAGAAAAGGAGTCAGAAACTAAAATGGGTAGTTTCATTGGCAGGTAGACGGCTGTACTAGCAGATATACTCTTTCCTGCTCATGCTGTTCTATGTTTTTCCTCCTTTGTGAGTATTGATACCTTATATATCAGTTACATAGTGCCACACTAATGCTGTTTAACAAACCACTCCAAAATTCAGTGGCTTAAAAGAACAATAATCTGTTCTCATACATATACGCAGGTCAGCTGGGGATCAACTAATCTAGATTGAACCCAGCTAGGTGGCTCTGCTTCAAGGTATAGGTCTGGTTGGGCTTGGTTCACTCAGTTAATTCTGGCTAACAGGGCAGCAGGGATATTCTTCTGTGGAGATGGCAGATATACAAAGATGGCAAGTACAGAAATAACAACGCCCCTTCTGCTCTAGGCTCAGAATGAGCACACTGCCACTATTCTCCACATGCAAATAGATAAAGCAAGATACATGGCTAATGTCAAAATCAAGGCAAAAGAAAGAGCATTATGCTCCAGATGAGGTCGTAAAAGAATATGGATGTAGAAAAGGATGAAAAACTGGAGACAAAATTTCAATCCACCACAGTCTACACTCTGGCCACAACTACTCCTCTGCAAATCCTCCTCCATGTAAAAACAAAACAACAAAAACAAAAACCAAAGCACCTTCTGCCCAGAACCTGTAAAAATCTTATGCCACCTGTTAGTCACAAAGCCTAGTATCTTGTAATCAACATCAGTCCAGATGAGGTCCTTTTTGATCTGGAAATCTGTGAGTTAAAATGGCCAGTTGTTTTTCCTAAAACACAACGCACACTGCTGGACCAGAGAAAGAATAATTGCAGTAAGCCTTCCCATTTGAAAAAGGGAAGAGTGAAGAATGAGATTTGGTAGACATTGGTCTATAATGATTTTGAGATCCCATTGGGAAAATGTTGCTAGGCACCGTCTTCTAGAGGTAGGTGTGATCTTTGATAAAAATCCCAATTCTGCTTCCAGGGAGTGGTTCCCTAGACCATTATTCTCCTGGTTTGTTGTTCTACCCACTTGGCTATCCTTTCCCCAATTACCTTTTTTGGCCATTTCTAAAAAGAACTTTGTCTCAAATGTTATTTACAGAAGCTGAGCAGCTTTCTCAAACTCTTTCCTGCTTGTAGACAGTTGGAATCCAGAGGTCTTACATTTCCAGCAGGCCCAGTCCCCCTCAGTCCTGGATTTCAGTACTTTTGCCAAATTTCTCAAAAATATTGTGGGTCCTCTGGGGTTTTTTTTCAGTATATTTCATGGGCCCAAAAAAGCAGTCACAATTTTCTCTAATGTGCACTTCTCTTTCTATTCTTAATCTTGGAGACATTAAGCTTCTGTGGAACTATGCCTGTAAACTTTCATAACATGACTATTTTCCCCAAAATACTTTATGTTTTTTTTTTTTTTGGTAAAAAAAATTGCTCCTGAGGATCAAAAACCAAAGTATTCTATCAAAAGTAAAATATTAACCTTCTAAAATAAATGATCTGATTCTTTTGTATAATTCAAAATGTGTATGTTAAAAATTAAGTTCACCAGATTCATATAAAATTGTTATTAATGTTAGTGTTTTATATGTCATAAATAAACAGTTGAAAAAATCAGGCTCTTTTATCTGGAAAGCCTTTCTTTAGATGGTCTTTTTTATAGCTGGAAGAGCTCTTTTAAGCAGCTCCTTAATTCTCTCAGATATCTTAACAAATGGTGTGAAAGCCAAACTCTGTTTCATTCTATGACTCAAGACTGTATACTAATATTGATCTAATTTTCTCTCCCATCCTATATCTTAATCTGAGAATCTTTGGCTGGAGAAGCTGAAGATGAGGAATAGTTTAATTTTCAAAGCCAGTAATCTCTGGATTTATAACATTCTGCTTACAAACTGGTAAATTCTTTTCTGATCTCCTCTCTTTCTTGTAGAAATAGATTACAGTTGACTTTTGAACAACACAGGTTCGAACAGCATGGGTCCACTCATAATGTGGATTTTTAAGAAATCAATACAATACTGTAAATGTATTTTCTTTCCTTATGATTTCCTTAATAATATTTTTTTCTAGCTTACCTTATATTAAGAATATAGCATATAATATATATAACATACAAAATATGTGTCAGTTGAGGGTTTATGTTATTGGTAAGGCTTCTGGTCAAAAGTAGGTTATTAGTAGTTAAATTCTGAGGGAATCAAAAGTTATACATGGATTTTCAACTGTGCAGGGGTTCAGCACACCTACCCCCTGCATTGTTCGAGGACCATCTGTATATGCAGCTAAAAGAGACCAGCTCACACTTTTTATATTTTGCTTAGAAACTATCTTGCCCAAGTCGACAAATTGGTGAGGTACAATTTTTATTTTCCAAGTCATAGCAGGTTAAAGTTTAACTAAATATCTTGCTTCTTCACTATATGCCATTGTTTTCCAGATATAAATCCCCAAATATATTTCAATTTCTTTACCATTTTCCCAACCTTCACCCACTGCTCAGTCCCAAATTCAATGGCACATACTTAGTTTTAGTTATAGCTGCACCCCATTTCCAGTACCAAGTTTGTATCAGTTAGTTATTGCTACAATGAGGCTTCTAAACAAACAATTCCAATGCTCAGAGACTAAAACAAAGGAATCATTTAAATTCAGAGATGTGAGTTTGATGATCTAGGTTGGGCTTGGCTGGGTGGCTCTTACATTAAGCTGCAAGTCCAGCTAAACCTGGTTGCTTATTCAGGTCTATTCCACATATGATCATTCCAAGACCCTGGCTGAAAGAATAATAGCTACCTGGGGAAGCTTTTCTTACGATGGTGGCAACAGTGCAAACAGAAGAGTGAAACACTTGAGGCCCTTAAGGTCTACTCTTGGAATTGGCACTTTGTCACCTCTTTCCCCATATGCCATTGACCAAACATGTCCTATAGCTAAGCCTAAAGCTCAGTAGCAAAGAATTATATACCACTCTTGATGAGACCATGCCAAAACATCCATGCAGGGAAGGACTGGGTTTCAAGATACCACATTTTGAGTGTCACAAATAGCTCTGACTGCCGACAGATAATTTCAGGAATTATAAGTGGTTCCAGCAGAAAGAGCATTTGCTTCTTTATTGCTAAATCCTTACTACTAGAATTATAATCAGCTGCTACACCATTATTTTATAGCTTCTAGTTTAACACTGGTGAATAAGTATACATTATTGTCAATGCACTCTGAAAAATACCTTTCATTTCCTACTCATTTTCATGGTGGAAACTCTAATTTGGATGAACAGGATACTATGGGCTCATGATGAAAGATCATTTCCTATCTTCTCATTGTCACAATATTGGAACTGACACTAGATCCTCAAAATGTTCATCTTATCTGCAGTCACTTAGATGGAAGACCTAATAAGTCCTAGGTCACCCCCATAAATGCTCCCATATTTTGAGAGGATGGAGAACTCTATATTCCTATTGCTCTTGAAACTGAAACCAGCCTCGATCTGAGAGCCCCATTTACACCATTCATTGGATTGGAATCTTGACGATCTTTGCCAAATGGCCTGTGGAACAAATTTTCTCATCTTCCCCTTTAGTATTTGATAATTTTTGCTCTGTCATCCTGCACCAACATCCAGCAACTCACAAAGAAATAATAGAAGGCATTCAACATATGGGGTATCATCTAACAATGTATTTTTGTGGACTTATTCAGGTACAGTGATCTACACATCTATATTTTGGTCAACATGTTTATATTACCATAAGACAGTTGCAAAGGGGCTACTCAACTTGAAAATGGTGCAAGTCTTTCCTGGTCCAACTCTGTCACCATGGGTTTTGTTACTTAATCCAAATTATCTAATTATTTGGGCTTAGAAGATACTTTAAATGATAAAAGGAAAATAATTAGAATAAATTTAACAAAAGATGTATAAATCCTCTGTACTGAAAAGCACAAAAATCTGCCAAGAGAAAGTGAAGAAGATGGAAATGAATGGAGAAATGTAAAAGATTTAGAGACTGAAAGACTCAATATTTTTAAGATATCACTTCTTCCCAGATGGATTGATAATATTTGCTCTCTCTGCAATTTGGTATGTCTTCTTACTTTGTAAATAACATTTCTGATTTTCTCTAAACTGATGTGTTGGTAGTTTTTCAAATGAGCCACCAACGATGCTCTAGTAACAAAGATAATAGCAAATTCAGCTGTCTCTGAAAGTTTTTTTTCTCATTTCTATCCCTACAGGGGGTAGTAATAGTAACCTACCTCATGGAATTTCTGTGAATTAAATTAAATGAAATAATGCAAGCTACTTAGCATAGTCCATGGTACATAATGAGAATTTAATAAATCTGTATTATCTAATGGGAAAGAGAGTAATAGATGTAAATGGGAGATGGACACAAACAATGCTTTGGTGCCTCATAAAATTGGCTGTGAAATTATTAAACAATATCAGTTTCAGGGCCTCAGACATAGAAAATTTATTTATACAAATACAAAAAAAAAAAAAAAAGACTACTTTGGAGAAAAGTGAGCCACTTACCTAAAGCATAAAGTTAGGATTCAATCCAACAAGAAGAACTACTGTGACTGATAAGGAATGAGGGATATATTTTAGAACTTATTGAACTGTGACAACTGGTAATAACATCTTTGAAAAAGTATTGTCTCTGTGTCTGGTAGGACTGGCTGAAGCATAGGATGTAAGCAGGGTAAACATATAAGATAAAAAGCTGGGCATGAAGTGGGTGGAAAGCAAAGGCAAATTGGAATCTGAAAGAATAAAGAGGAACCAATAAGACAAACTGTAAACTGCCCATAGCTATCTCTCATTGCATCTAAACCAACAATGATCTATGCTTATCTATATTCTGGCCAATATATCTATATTACCATAACAGGGTTGCAAAGGGGCTACCTAACTTGAAAATTTTGCCATGTGGTACCTTGTATATAAAGTTTGCACACTTGACTTCAAAGTTGTGTATGTTCCTGGCCTGGGTCTCAGAGAAGCTGAAGGAGAACATCCAGCAAAAGTCAAAGGACCTGCAGACCCTGCTGCTGGAAATCAGCAAAGTAAATCTGTAAATCAAAGACAATGTATGTAAATTGCAGCCATTTGGGGTTTTGTGCTGACCTTCCAAGCATACTAGCTGATGTTTCACTTCCATCTTTCAAATCTTGCATAAATTTTCTTGTAGCCAATCCTAACTTGAAACCACACAGGGAAGAGAATTCTGGGAAATATATTTCAACTTAGCTAAATTGTCATTTACAAAACCATCACAAATGGATAGAGAATTATAGACTTCAATTATTTTTCAATAAGACCATTTTTCAACCCCTGTGGTAAATTATCATGTCTCGTTTTAATCATTGAAAATTAAATCTTGTGACAAAGATTTAAGAATAAATGCTTTGCATGAGTTTGAGATATTAAGAACTATCATATATTGACAAATATAAAAGAGAAGTTAACTTTCATTTTATTATGTATCAGGTATATTTCTCAATACATTTCACATTATAATCCTCACAACTGCATTGTAGATTTTTCTCAATTTACTATAATTTTCATTTAAAAACTAGGCTCAGAGGTGAAATAAGTTCCAAAGAACCCAGAATTCAGGCTGAAACTTGAATCTGAACATGGAACTTTAATATCAAGATCATGCATTTTCTACTGGATTACAGTGAGAAAGAAGAGGATACTGTGGTTAAAAACGTTAAGGAAAAAAGATATCAAGAATTGTCTACAAGCTTGAACAAGTTAGTGATAGGCATGTGGAAGCAATGATAATTAGATGGCTTTAAAATAACTCATTTTAAAAAGGCATTCCACCCAAAGAGAAAGTTGAAATGTAGGGTGATCTTCACATATATGAAAGAGCCTTACTTGTAGGATTGCATGGTTGTCAAAAAGGTGATGACTGTGATTAACAGGAGATACCAACTCATACATGCAAAGGATAGAAGTTCTCTTGATGCCGGTAAAAGATATGTAATTTATTACAAGCAGACAGCTATACAAGCCAGATAAAACACTGCCACACTCAGAGAGACAAGCCAAGCCCTCTAACTCAAGTCCACGAAACAGCCTTTCTACTTGCATACTAACTAATCTGAGTAAGGATTCTGTCACATCCTTCAAACAGACTTGATTTGTCATTCTTGAAGGTTTTGTAACCTCTGGCTATTTCTAGGTGTTATTCAAACTCTGGCTATGTGCTTGACTCCTCACCAGGTTCAAGAAGTTTGTAAAAACCTCAGCACATGTCTGAGTTAAATTTTTCCAGGCATAGCATATTCCTAGCTTGCCCAGGTTTCAAACTTGCCCATGATCCATTCTGCTAGAAGAGTTTCCATATCCAAAAATGAGTGGGTAGAAAAGAGGAAATGATCTTAAACTCTGAAACTAGAGGTCTAATTTAGATATAAAAAGACATTTTATGATAGTGAGACTTTTAAGAGACAGGAATGAGGATTACAGAATCTATGACATAAGTCTTTTTAGATAGAACAGGCCCTTTTCTCTCTAGTCTGCTTTAACTTCTCCAAATCCCTTCCAAAATTTTATTCATTTACTTATTTAATCATTCATTTAAAAGAAAGTTATTGAATGCTCACCATATATCAGGTACTGTGTTGATGTCAAAAAGCAGAAGACTTGACTAACTATGTTTCAGGAAGAGAATATAAAAACCTTTCCAGGTATACACCAAATAAAATTATCAGACTTCTACACATGACATTTGTTCCATCAGAACACATCTGTAATTTGATACTTCTGCTTCTTTTGTAACATATCTTTTCTCTATAAGAAATTTTCATACATTTATGTGTAATTTCTTTGTTGCCTGCAAAGGTGGAGTCCATGTGGATTAAGACTGGGCTACCACAATATTAAGTGTATCAGCAAATTATTCATAGAGAAAGGAGTTTCAACATTACTGGGACAATTTAGAAATTTTTCTTCGTAAATGCCTCAGACATTTTGATTAGCAATCTGCTACTATTAATTTTTAAATTTTCTGTTCAAGCAAAACGTAGCAGTCAGGTTTCTCACTACTCACTCTAGTAGTATGGAAATTTCCTGCTTTGAAATTTTCCCCATGAAATTTATAAATATTTGCACACGGTTTATAACAATTACATCAAGAACAAAGAGCAATCTTTCAACAGTTTAAGACAAATGCTCTTAATCATTTTAACTATTTTTTAGTAATTTTTTCCACATGCCTAAATATACATTGAAAAATTTCTTGAGTTTGCAGTTTTAAATATTAACTATTGACTTCTTACTTTGGAAGATGAAAATCTATCTCCTTTATATCACCTACAACTTTTCTCTCCACATGCACTTGTGTGTGCACATACATCTCTCCTTATATCAACTTCCCAATAGCCATATAACAATTTTTGGTCGAAGTAATCTTCAATTTTAACATTAAAGCTATGTAAATAGCATCATAGTTCAGCTGTATAATATCATAATGATCCCATGTACATTCTTTTATTTCTACTTTCCCCCCTTGTCTTCTTTCTTACTTACTTTTCTTTCCCTGCATACTGCTCTCTTGTTAAAGATTCCAGTTAAAGATTCCATTTTCCCACACGCCAGATCTGCCTCCTACTTCATTTATACCCTTCTGTTGGTAAACACAGATTCTTGTAACTTCCTAAGAGCAAATGGGAGGCAAATTTCTTGAGATTTTGCTTATCTGATGCTGTCTTTATTATTACACTTATATTTGATTGAAAATTCAACTGAATATGAGAATTCTATATATTCCCTTTTAAAATGATTTCCCTGGGATGCCCGCATGGCTTAGTTTGTTAGGCATCTGACTTCAGCCCAGGTCATGATCTCAGGGTCCTGGGATGGAGACCAACATTGGACTCCACACTCAGCGGGGAGTCTGCTTGAGATTCTCTCTCCCCCACTGCCTCCCCCTGCTCATGCCTTTTCTTTCTCTCTTAATAAAAATTTTAAAATAAAATAAAACAAAACAAAATAAAATAAAATGATTTCCCTCAGGGTTTTGAAGGCATTTCTACTTTTTCCCCCTAGTTTCCAGAGTTAGTTTTAAGAAGTCTGATACTACTGTGATTCCCAAACCTTTTATGAAATCTGTTTTTTGTTTTTTCTCATAAAGTTCTACTTCTATTATTTATTTATTTATTTGAGAGAAAGAGAGAGAGCACATGAGTGTGGGAGAGGCAGAGGGGTAGAGAGGTAGAGAGAGAGAGAGAGAGAGAGAGAGAGAGAGAGAATCCCAGGCAGACTTCACACCCAGCATGGAGCCAGATATGGGGCTATATCTCACCACCCTGAGATCATGACCTGAGCCAAAGTCAAGAGTTTGAAGCTTCACCGACTGAGCCACCCAGGTGTCCCTCTCAGAAAGTTTTTAGAATCATCTTTTTGGGCCAGTTATGTGCCAAGATCTTCTTAACAGTCCCTTTCAATCTGAAAATTATCTCCCTAAGTTCTGGAAAATATTTTAATATAATGTATTTGATAATTTTCTATCCTTATTTTTTTTTCCCTGCTGTCTCCTTTTCAACCCCTATTTTTTGAATGTTCATCTCCTACAGTGAACTCCTAATTTTATTCTGTATCTTTTCCCATTTGGGGAGAGATTTGCTAAACTCCGTAATTTAATACTTTAGATGCTTTGTCCCTGTGGTTATTTCCAAGAGTACTCTTATGTTCTTCTCCCATTTAAAATAGCCTCCTCTTCTTATTTCAAGTTCACAGCATCTTCACCATTTATTTGAACACATCAATTACAAAATTTAAAAAAAATTCTCCTCTGAACTGTTTCATGATTCTTCAAACCTTTTTTGTCATTGGTTTACTTGTGCTCTGTCTTCCACCTTATGAGACTTTTTTTTGCCTTCATGTTTCTGGGGTGCTTGGCTTTCTGTTGATATTTCAGTTAGGGTGCTAAGAAGTTGGATGCTCTTCTTTCACAGCCTGGGCTTATTTACTGGTTCTCTGCAATGTAAGGTGCCTGGACCATTATGCTCAATACTTCTAGAATATCTTCTATCAAAAGGAATGCTTTACTTTCTTGTCTGGGGGATGTGGTCTAGCTACCCCTGTTCTCAGATTCAAGTAGGGAAGGAGTCTCATTCAGAATGTAGATTTTCATTTAATCTCACTGTTTTCAGCATAAGACTCTCCACCTTCTTTGGTACAGTCTCATCAGAGATTAAACCTTTGGTGTGCAACCACTCTGGAGGTTGTTATGTGACCTGGCTTCTAGGGATGGAAATGTAAAGCATACTATATAACCCTTGTAGCAGAACCATGCCTGTCCACATAAGTGCAAGGTATTTTTAAGCAGAATTGCAATTGACTCAATCTCCCAACTTGGGAAATAATGTCCTTGAACAGCTCAGCATGGGCAATTGCAAGTTCTAATAGAACAACATATAAGGAAGTTGCTAAATTAATATAAAATAATATCAGTAAATTTTAGAATTATATAGTGCAATGCACATCAAATCACAAAAATACCAAGTTTTTTACAAATTACCCTAAATCCCTCATGATGCCTTCCAATTCTATTTCTATGATCTCTGTAGTCCTACATCATCCTGCAATCCTACTCGGTTCCTGTAATCTCACTGGTTTTAGAGCTTCACACTTCATTCTTTCCTGCTAAGTCCTTTGGTGACCCTCCCAGATATTGCTTTTCCTTAATTCCCAGGTGATTCCAGCTCTCCCTTTCTCTCATAACTTCCATCTTAATGAGGACATGTTTCTTCATTCTCTGTCAGTATCATATTTATTAATATGTTTAAAAAAGAAAAATCTAAGAATACTCCTAGAAACAGAGGACAGAAATCCCTCTCAATTTCAAGACAGGACAGCGTTTAACCCAGATTCACTGCAGCTTCCCTTTCTGGTGAGGTTAGGTATGTTTTATGATAATTTAAAATTCCCTTTCTTCGGAAGTCTTCAAGCAGAGAGGTGGGCCAAGCATTAACCTATCTCTCCTCCTGAAATCTCTACCCTAGAGTTTGGTTGCTGATCCAATTAATGGTCCAGAGTGCATAAGATAGGTAACTGCCAACCTGCATCATGGCTTCTGGTATTCTTTCAGGCCATTTGAAGTGCCCACTTAAGAAAGACTGTGAGTTCAAATCCTGCATAGAGAAAAACTTATAAACTTACTAAAGAGTACGGATTGGGAAAGCAATCCCCCCTGCCTTTGGCAGTTAAAAGCATTCCGACCAAATGCTTCTTAGTAGCTCCCAGTTGCTATGAAGGTGTAAAGGAAGATAGCTGATCTCTAAAGTAACAAGGGACCAAGTCAAATAAAGCCTATAGGCTAAAGTCAACACTTTTACATTAAAGTGACACGGTATCTTGCACTGGCTCTGAAGTACAGCTGTCCCATAATCTCTATGACCAACAGCCTTAACCAAACAGGTTGTATTTAGAGCATCATAGTTCAAAACTTCCAGCCAAACTCTCAATTTGTTCTCCTGATAAAGCTTTGTTTGGAATTATATGAGTAAATGCTTAAAATACAGTAGAAATTGAGACAGAAAAGACAAGGAGTCTTTGAGAAAGAGACTTCTGTTTGTACCTGGGCTGGTGGGTGAAGGCCAGGATTTGGGGGTCATGCTTTTCCCTGATGTGTCTTTTAATTTAATTTAATTTAATTTAATTTAATTTTATTTTATTTTATTTTATTTTATTTTATGAGGGAGAGAGCATGCTTGCAGGAGGAGAAGAGAGAGGGGGAGAAGGAGGGAGAGAGAGAATGAGAGAATGAGAGAGAGAAAGAGAATATCACAGGCTCCACACTCAGCGTGGAGCCTAACGTGGGGCTTGATCTCACAACCCTGAGATCATGTCCTGAGCCGAAATCAAGAGTCAGATGCTTAACCAGCTGAGCCACCCAGGTGCCCTCCCCCATGTGTCTTTAAATAGAACTAAGGCCCTGATCCTGAATATTTCAGATGTTAGGGTCTGTGGTGGCTTCCTCTCAGCAATGTGTTTCTGACTATGCAGGGTACAAATACAAATAATGTATATTCTGCATACGTATGTCTTTCCTTCTTTCTCTCTTGCCTCCTCATTCATTCTTTCCATCTTTTCACTCTACCCCCCACTCAATGCCACATCTGCCATGGAAGAAACACAACTACCTAGTGAGAAAAGTGCAGGATTTAAAATCAGAAGACTTATGAGCCCTCAATTTTTATCACTTGACAACTATGAAAATCAGAAGAATCACTGAACTTCTATGAGCCTAATTCCCACTTTGTAAAATGGGAATAATCACCATACCATTTTAAGATCAGGGTTGAGGATGCATGAAAGCATCATGCACTATAAAGTGTTATTAATATTCTTTAGAGTTTGAAGGAAACAAGAATTTATAGGCATATGAATGGCAAAGGTACTAACCTGACCTCACTAAGGAACAGAGATGTCTACATTTAAGCTCATTTTTTTAAAATACAAACTTTTGGTTGGATTCTCTTCTAATTTTGATAGAATGTGGAAAATGTCAGGCCCAGTGATATTTAATACTAACCAAATTTGGTAATGTTACAATAGCAAACAGTATGAAGATGCATTTTAACTACCGTTTCTTTCCTTTAATTTATCAAAAAGAACATGAATTATAACAGCCAATGTTTCTTGAGTGCTTACTATATTCTAAGCGACTTGTGTGTATCATCTCATTAAACCATTATAATAGCCCTAACAGGTACTGTTTCCACTTTACTGATGAAGAAACTGAAGCACAAAAAAGCAATTACTCACCTTGTGGAGAAGCAACAGTGTCAGGGTTGGAACACAGACAGCAGCCCCCAGAGTCTGCATTCATAACAAGTAGACTATACGACCTCCCCATTTGGGCACTCCATACTGAGCGCATAGTTAATCAGTGAAAGTTGGAACGAAAAGATGCTAGACATGATTTAGTCTATCCTCCCCTCCCCCAGGTGGAGAAAAGGAGGCCGTCTCTTAGAACATTGCTAAAAGATTGTCATCCAGCCTCTGTCAAGCTGACATGTTCAAAATTCAGCTGGTCAGCCTGAGCCAGCTCCGGGTGGTATCAAAGCAAGGTGAAGGAGGTTTCCTGGCAACTAGGAAAGCAACCTTGGCCCAACAAGCCCCGGTCCTCAATTTTTCTTTCCCTCAATTCCTCGCTCATGTCTCTCCTTCCTTTCCCAGACGTCTTCCTCTTGCCTTCCACGAGATAAATAAAAGAATTAGAGTTTGGTTTCTGAGGCCAGAAGTAAGTTACCTTTAGAACTTGACATCCTCTTGTTTGTTAGAATCCGCCCCCCACCTCTATTTCTTAGATAGATGTAGGTCGCATGCTTTTAAAAAGTAAATGAAAATCGCATTCCTTCCTGTTTAATTCTCATTTTGGAAAACGTGAGCATACCCTTTAAGAAAAGCTGTTCTGTGAAACTCGGGTCAAGGGTCCCGATTCCAAGTTCTAACTTCAGCTGGAAGCCTGGGACCCCACTTCCCCGGGCTCCCCTGAAGCAGCTGCAGGGGAGTAACAATGGAGTCAAGCACCAAGGACAAAAGAGGCACCTTCTTCCTGATGCTGTTTCTCTCACAGGTAAAATGAGAAATCAAATCCTCTCCTCTTCCCTGCAGCACTGTCCTCTCTGAACATGACATTAACTTCCATAAACGAGCCTGGTGGTAAAGGGGTGATTAGCTAGATAGGCCCTAACAGCTGGGCTCCAGGAGATGGAAGCGAGGTGGAGGAGGGGCATTATCAGGCTCCGGGTCTCCTAGTTCTATCAACAGCGGCAGCGGCAGCAGATGAAAAGCTTCTAGAGGTGGGGGCAGGGGAGAGCCCAGATTGTAAACATCTCTTGCCTGTTGCCTAGAAGCAGTGGCAGCAAACAATCCAAAGACTGCTCCTAGGTTTTCAAAATTTCCTTTATACGCAGGGCTCTGTTTCTTTTTAAAATATGCGGCCATTTTATAAGGTCATCAGCACACATGCGACGTGTGCGTGTGTCCTAATAATTTCCTAGTCACCATGTGTAATGGCTTACCTAAAGTGCTCAATTATTGTTTAACAAAACCTTGTTAATGTTAGTACATTAATCCTGGGGCTTTTATAAGCCTTTTAATGACTACTTTATATTTAGGCACTCATATTTGTGAGAATCAACAGAAATGAAAAATACATGGCTTTGTTTATTGGGAAATTTGATAATTCCTGAATGATAGTTTTCTGAAACAAGCCATGATGAAGGACAGGAGTCATGTATTAGAAATTGGTTTAAAATGTGATAACGGAAACATTATAGGCTGTCTCTGCAGAAACGAACTATGAAATACCACACACACATACTGCAAGAAAAGGGCAGGGTAGTAATAGTGGGAGATTTTAATTACCTACGCATAGAACAGGATTACATCAAGTGGAGGAAGTAGGGCTGGATCTGGTGCAAAGCTGCTTTCTCATTTAATGTGTACGTCAATCCGAAAAGGGAGAAAAGTGGGCTACGTTTAGGATTAAATAATGCCTGGGACTCAAAGAAAAGATAGAATATGGAAAACAGTGATTAAATCTCATTAAGCCTATGATTTAATCCCAAATAGAAGCTAGAGGTGTTTAGAGACCACACAGAAATTTAGGAAGACAGAAAATAAAATACAGCATATAATCATTAATTCAAAAAGAGACAAGCCACTGAATTAAGGTCAGGGTAAATTGCAAGGAAGTGGTTTTTAAAAACACAGCATCACCCAGAATGCCAGTCCCACTAATAAGTGGTAAATTTGTTGAGCATTTTACAAGATCAAAGTGGAAAAGTAATGTCTCTAGAATGATGCAGCAAAGAAAAGGCTCCCCCTCCCTTTTTCAAGATCCAAAATTTTTAAAGGAATAGAAAATCAAATCCTCTATACTTTGGAAGGGAACTCTAAAAGGACCCAGGAAAGAAAAAGAGGCAAAGAAATTATCAAATCAGAGGACAAACCTCTTTTATGACATTAAAAGCACACAACCCAGCAAGGCATCCATAGGGCCATTAACGGGATGAGTGGGAAATCAGTGACAGATGAGGCTGCCGCCGTTGCTGAGAGCCTGAATGAATTCTCTGCCTGCGTATTTACGAAAGAAGCTGAAGGTCACGTCCCGGAAACCGGGATACATTTTCTTGAGGGGAAAAGTGAAATGTTAAAAGGATTTTATGATCACACAAGAGCAGATAGTTGGGCAATTATAACTATTAAAAGTTGACAGGGCACAAGACCCAGATTAAGTATGTCACAGAAATCTGAAAGAAGTGCAAAGGAAACAGGAAATGCCTTCAGCAGCGTTTCTTGAGAGTATGCTCAGGAGAGTGAAGAATCAATCCAGCTGGGGACTCTTCTGGGACTAGGTGTTTAAAAGAAATCCTCGGCATCTTTAGCTACCTAGCACCAACAACTGAGTCGAGGGTGCAAAGCGGATAGTGTTGATCCCTGTCTTGTAATCTACGGAAATACATAATCGAGTGAAGAGTTAACATTTGCTTGATAAATCACAAATGATAGGCATTTTCACCTAAATAGGGCATTTATGCACCATCCCACAAGGCAAAAAAAAAAAAAAAAAAAAGGATATAAGCACTGGTTCTAAATTTCTGAAGTTCCTTAGGATAGTGAGTTTCATCTGTAATCTAGCTGCATTAAATGAGGTAGTATAAAAGTAAAGGAGAGTAAATCCGAACTACCCTTAGACCCAGGGGCACCTGTGTATTGTGATATGGAAAGGAAGGATGGTGGGAGCGACCACCATTGCTACTTTCCTCATCACCTTCATCATCAACCTGACTGTTAAACGCATACTTGCCTACCAGATACTCCAGCAAGGGAGCAGGCTGGTGGGGGTGTCTTTCTCTCACTCTTGCAGGGTCTGGATTTCACACTGATTCATCTCGTCCCTTTCCGTCATTATGTTACCAACTATCATGTCACCATATTACTTTTAAAAAACCAAAATAAAAATTTTCCACTTCTGAGGCTGTGCTTAGACAACTGCTCCATCTGACAGCCCCCAGCTGTGTTCTGATAAATCAATAAAAACAGTCACAGCACTGTGGAGTTAAAATCTGAAGGAAAAATGGCATTACTCAATGTTCCTTAATCACTTACAAATTGTATTTTCTTTTCCTTCCATCCTTCCTTCCTGCCTTCTTTCCTTCCTTGCTTGCTATGTTTCTTCTTACCTGCAAATATTTACTACATTTCTTTTCCAGACTGTAAGATTTAACAATAGGGCATGCAAACATGCATTATTGCCCTTGAATAATTCCCAGTGTTGTGGCAATATCAACAGTATGATGTAAGTGAAAACAGCACAAAGCCCAGGGTATCCAGAACCATTTAAGGAAGTATATAAGACAGCCCCAGGCTAGTCAAGGAGAGGGTGGGGTAGAGAAGGAAGCTATAGGTGTTAACCAAGTGAAGGAGACCTGAGAAAGGATACCGTAACCATAAATGGTGTATTTACAAGGGCTTGGAGGAGAAATAACACAGTGAACTACAAAATGACATGACTAGATTATTCCCTCATCTGAATTTTTATATTTCTTTTCTACCAAACCCTACCACACTAGCTACCTTTATTACTGAATTGAAGTTCTTATATCCTCTTAGAAAGAGAAGAACAAAAGCAGGAAACAGAACAAAGTGAGAGCTGGGTGATTTAGAAAAAAGATACAATAAAAGTGCTCATAAATTTCAGAAATAGATGCACTTTTGTTTAAACTTTTAATTAATGACCTGGAAGGGCATAATATAAAAGTGAAATTTCTGTGGCATACCAATAAATATAAAATAAATAAATAAATAAATAAATACACAGATGGTGAAGAGAGGTAGCAATATTGACATGATTGAAAGCATCAGGCTCTCTGGACATAAAGGAGCAGAAATAGTTAATGTGAGAAAGAGGACAATCACATTGCTGGGGCTAGCCATCATAACATTGAATAAAAGATTGCACAGCAGAAAATATGGGACCAGAGTCATCATGGGGGCCATCGTAGGAAGGTCAACATGAAAATAACACTTCCTAATTCTTCTTACCAACCATCCCATTAGATTCAGGTGTAGAATTTAGTGATTCATCACTTATGCGCAACACTTAGTGCTCCTCACAAGTGCCCTCCTTAATCCCCATCATCCATTAAACCCATCCCCCACCCACTTCCCCTCCAGCAACCCTCAGTTTGTTCTCTATTGTTAAGACTCTGTTTCTTGGGGGTGGGCTGGGTGGCTCAGACGTTAAGCGTCTGCCTTCGGCTCAGGTCATGGTCCCAGGGTGCTAGGATCGCGCCCTGCATCAGGCTCCCTGCTCCGTGGGGAGACTGCTTCTCCCTCTCCCACTCCCCCTGCTTGTGTTCCCCCTTGCTGTGTCTCTCTCTGTCAAATAAATAAATAAAATCTTCAAAAAGAAAAAAAGAGTCTGTTTCTTGGTTTGTATCTTTTTTTCTCCCCTATGTTCATTTTTTTAATTCCACATATGAGTGAAATCATATGCCAAACCATCCCATTAGAAACTAGTAAAATCATTCTTGCAGAATTACTCAACATCACCCCCTTCTAGTTCTAAAGCTCCATGGGACTAGAGACCTGAATATACACCCATTGTTCCTCATCTAGTACCTATAGCAGAGCTCTGCCAGGAAGTTGGCTTTCCACTGATCAGCTTGCTTGCTTTCTTCTCTTTCTTTCTTTCTTTTTTTCAAGATTTTATTTATTTATTTTGAGAGACAGAGAGTGAGTGGAGGGAGGGGCAGAGAGAGAGGCAGAGAATCTCAAGCAGATTCCATGCTCAGCGTGGAGCCTGTTGTGGGGTTCTATCCCGTGACCCTGAGATCATGACCTGAGCCGAAATCAAGAGTTGGAAGTTCAAGCAACTGAGCCACCCAGGCGCCCCAGCTTTAACTTTCTTACCATCTTCACCTGAGTGGGTGGTGGAGTCACTGTGCTTACTCACTTTCCTCAATCTTAGCATCAGAAGCAGGATTCTCAGAAAATGGGAATTGTTTTCAGTAACACCAAGTCTCCTTTTTTCTTCCTGCTTCCACATGTTTGTTTAATCTGGTTTCCTTCTAACCATATATGAAGCCCTACATTTTGGAGAAACACCTCTAATCATTTCTCTATAGCACATGATATGCCAACTCTACCTGGGTTATTTCCTATTAAGTAAGTCATCACTAATTGTAGAAGACAAATCTTTATCCCTAAGTAAGAGGAATTAAAAAGCAAATTGAGCAAGATAAAAGAAATTTGTCTGGACTGAGGTGGGGACTGGGAAGGGGCTGCTATGGGACTTACCAGAGGCCCTGTAAACATGACATTAAAAATATTGAACATCTAACACCACACTGCTATAATGCTAGAGTCTTGCACAAATTGGCCAATATTTAAATTTTAGTTGCTAGATCATAGAGTATCCATGCTTATAAATAAAAATATATGAAAGCAACTTATTTCATCTACCTGACTCAGAAAGTAGGCTCCTTACTGAAAAGAAAAAAGTGTTTGCATGCCACCTATTTTATTCCTCTGCTGGTTTGATTTCAAACCAGAAGTGGGTTATACCAAATAATACTAGATTTTTAGAAATCATATGTACTAAATGATTAATTAACAATTTGCAAATAAGATTAGGGTCTATGAGTCACTTTAATTTTCAGACAGGTAATCGAGGAATAAAAATATCAATTGATCAATACGTATATGTGATTAAGAACACTGAGCTGATTTCAGCAAATTGGAGCTCAGGTCAAAGACTACCTTTGACTTGCTTTCTGACCTTTGGCAAATCAGTTAAAATTCATCTTTACTCACATGCCACATCTTTAAAAATGAAGACTTTTATTTTTAAATCTCCCTAGCCACCCAAACAATTGCTGAAATTTAAGAGGTGAACATTAAAAATAAGTGCAATAAGTACCATATGACAAGCATTACTTTAAAATAATGCTATACATGGCAGAGCCCTATAAATATTCGTGAAAGAAAGGAACATTTCTGGAAACAATACTTGGATAAATTAAGAAGTTGTTTCTCCTGGAAGGAATGGTAGCCTAAAGCCAAAATATAAGTGAAAATGTTTCAGATATTGACACATATCTAGGCATGGCTTCTGAAAGAAGGGTTTCCATTATGAGGGAAAACATTTCCCTATTGTCAACATCTCTTTCATGTCTCTCCCTTGTTTGCAGCCCTGGCTGCATTGCTGCTGATGCTAAGGCAAAAGCCAGAATGATGCTGTAGTAGGTGTATGTTAGTTTCTTCGAAAGAATGGTTTTCCATCAAGTGGCACACTCTCTGGGCATTCCAAAATCTCTTCCAAATTTAATGCACACTTTCTTTCCAGACACATTTTAGTCTGATTTTCTCAAGCAACAATAATTTATTTTTAGATATTGAATACTATATGTAAATTGTAATAAAAAAAAAGGCAACTTGGTAGAAGACAAAAAGTATTTCAAAAATAATTTTATACATTCTCTATAATTTTTAGCATCTGGATATACATAGTCCATCTCCAACCTACAGCTCCAGATGTCAATTGTGTCTATGAACATTCCTATACAATTTACAGATATTTCTGAATTCAAAAAATATTAGAGAAATAATTTATAACCATATTCCTAGTAATAGCTAGGAATAGTCTGAGAAATATTTTTTAAAAGGTCCAAAGTTGAGATTAAGCCTGTTCATGTGGACAAAAATTGATTTTTAATAGCCCTCCTCCTTCCCCACAAAGATCATTTGGGTTGGATGCTATACTATTTTAAACATCATTTTAATTTTCATGTGGTATTTTCATAAAAGTACCTTGGGAATTAACCAAGCATATGTTGCCACTGTAGTATACTCAAAAATGTATAGAATATATGCTCAATCAGCTGTGTTTAGATATAATACCTATGATTACTCTGTAAGGTTCCATGGTACTGACTTTGTAAGCTCCCAATTTAAAAATTTATATCAAATTTTCGAAACTATGTAACTCTATCATATTAGATAATGTCTAAAGTCCTTAAAAATATACCACCACATGTGAAGTTTTCATGTTTGTCCAGTTTTAGAAAGACCCCAGAGTGAGGAAAGCTCAAGAGAGGCTAACAAAAGTTCTAGGAACGATGGTACCCTTCCTTGCTCTTGATCTAGGTCTCTATCTGACTGATGTATCAGAGTTCTCTTAGATTGACCCTGCAAGAAGGGCAGCAGAATTAGCAACTGATCTTGAAAACAAGGTGGAGGATGCCATTAGATAATATTTATTAATATAGGAAGTCATTTAAATGCATTGTCAAAATGGAAAAGGCAAATTATAAAACAGTACGCACAGCAACTCATCATTTTTGTGAGCAAGGAATAAAAAAATATTTAAGTACATATAAGCATGGATTAATAAAGATTATCTCTAAGTGATGGAATTATTAAAGATCTTTGCTTTACATGTAATTTTAATATTACTACAACAAACATTATTCTGTCAGAAATGGTATTTTTAACTTTAAAAATAAAATTTTTGTTCTCTCCTCTGAGATACTCTTTTAACATGCAAATTTGATAGACGTAAATTTTCCTTCATGTTTCATGCATATTTGTATGTAATGTATAGATTACATAAATAAATATATCTAGTTACTAATGACAGATTTACCTGTATATAAAATTACCCATATCTTTTAACCTAATTATTCAATAGCAGCCAATTTTGCTGAGACCCTTAAGTTAATTTTATAACATGCTAACAATAGGCATATACTTTTGACTTTTTAAACTAATAGTTACTAGTTTGTAGTAACTAGAGATTAATCTAAGAGATTCTTAGAATCATAAAATCATTTGGGGCTGAAAGAGATCATTCAACTTAACCCATTATTTTTACAGATAAGGATGCTGAGGTTCAAAGAGATTAAGAAATGACCCAAGGTCGCTTATTTTGTTCACTGCAGCCACGTTTTCTGATGTTGAGTCCATTTAAGGTCATAGTGTATACAAAAGAGCCAGAAAGAATTTACTTTTTTCCTCTGAAATTGTTTGCTTTACTTTATTTGAAATTCTGAAGTTTTCTTTATTTAATTTTAAAGTACTTAGTTTATCCCTTTAAAAATGTGTCCTTTAATCTTAATAAATTGCTTCAAAGGCACTCCTGGTTGTAAAAATGTATATTAAATATAAAGCTATGGCTTTAAAAAAGTTTTGATTTTATGTTCTGATTCGATTTTGCTGATTTGTTGAATTTTCAAGAGCAGTTTTAAAGATTTCAATTTAAAGGTCAAGTGGTGTAAATGCATGTGTCTGACAGTCTTACATATGAATGGTACAAAAATAACTTAGTGTTACACATAGTCACACACACAAACACACACGCATACATATAGTTACAACCATACATTTAGCTCATTTTATAAGAAGTGATATTGAGTATGATAATCTATTTTAACTGTTTTATATGAGGAATAACTTAAAACATTGATCACATTTAGGAAGCAATGTTGTATAAGGGAAGGGTTCTGGAGTCTTAAACACATGGAATTCCAATCCACCCATCAATATTCAGACCTCGAGGTAAATTGTTCAACTTCTCTGAGCCTGTTTTCTTATTTGAAAGTGGGATTTAGATCTACCTAGAAGTATTTTTAAATGATAAGAAATCTTAATAAATCCCCTAGGTTATCGAAGGACACATAGAAAACATTCAATACATTCATTGCACCTTATTTTTAAAGTTTATATAAAGAATGCATGAACAATATTCTCTTTGAATTCCAATTAATCTATAATTTCCTTCCATTCATACTCATTTGATTGTTCACCGTTATTATGACAGATTACAGTCTCATTTTATCCCATAGCTCGGGAGACCAAGAAAGTAGATGCCAGGAAAGAGCTGCTCTCCTCTGAGGAGAATAGGAACCTTCCAAAAAAGGATATACTATATATTTTATATTTAAGAAGTTCAATCATCTTCTTCCATGTGCAGAGATAGCCAGATTGTGAATGATTACAAAATATATCAAATTTATAAGGTTTCTTAAAAATTTGTTAGTCATCAGACTTTACATGAATGCAAACAATAAATATTGCTGAGGATACAGGTATGAACTGTTTTTATCTCTGAAGAAGTGTGAACAGCAAACTAAGGAAGACACAGCAGCTATCACTGATTATTTAAACGGCTGTTAAGGGGCACCTGGGTGGCTCAGTTGGTTAAGCGACTGCCTTTGGCTCAGGTCATGATCCCGGAGTCCCAGGATTGAGCCCTGCGTCAGGCTCCCTGCTCTGCAGGGAGTGCTTCTCCCTCAACCTCTGCTCCTTCCCCTTCTCATGCTCTCTCTCTCTCTCTCCCCCTCTCTCAAATAAATAAATAATCTTTAAAAAAAAAATGGCTGTCATGTTGTATCAGCCAGGTTGCCAGCAACAGATATGCGACTTTGAATGACAAGCAGAAAGCAAATTGTGGAGACTGTATTGGGTAAGCTGACAAAATCACTGGTAAGGCTACAGAACCAGGCTTGGACACTGGACATAAACAAGGACGGCTTAGTAGCAGCCAGGATCCCATCCCAAATTATCCCACAAAACCAGTCCAATGAGCACCCACTAGTGGACAAGGGACCCCACAGCTTGTACTGAACCCTGAACACCACCGTGGCTGCTCTCCCGCTTGGCCACCCTTAGAAACAAAGCCCTGCAACTGCAACCGGGCCACAGCTTTGCTGCCATGGTCTGTGGTTTCCCCCTGTCTTAGTCACTAGCACCAGATTAAAGGTTGAGTTAAGGAAGACTGGAAATAAATATTTCTGCCTCTGCTTCTCCCTTAGCCGCCCTCCCCACCCCTCTGATTCACAAATCAGTGAATTCTCTAAACACAGGAAGGGTTCAAATGGTGGGCAGCCAAAGAAATATACTAAATAATCCACTACATAAGTGGAAGGGGGAGGAGAATTTTCCCGAGTTCCTACAACAGAAAGTAGGACTAGGAAGTTACATGTGGGGTGGAGGAGAAAAAGAGGAGCTGGGGTTTGCAGATTTAAACATGATAAGAAATAAGGCAAAATTAGATTATTAAAGAATGAAATAATAACTCTAGAAAGGTAGGAACTCTATGCTACTAATGGAGTTCAAGTCAGAGCTATGTGGTCATCAGAAAAGAGTACCGTAAAAAAAGAAAATCCACAGTGGCAGTAAAAATTCCTATGATACTATCCTTCTGATGAGATTAGGATTCTGACTCAGGTTATGTTTTTTGCCTGTTTCTACCATATCTTAGGTTATGGTTGGTTGCAAATATCTCCAGGGGCCTGGGACAGCCAGAGCTCCCACCTTCCTGTGCATCCTCAACTGACTTAGTAAACTCCCTGCCGATCCAGGGAGCTGAACAAATAGCATCTTTTATGTCTATTATAACATGAATATGACCAAGAAACTGATTCCAAGAAGATAAAGGTCACTATTTTTACAAACTTAACAATATATATTTCTGTGGTATATATATCTCTATATGAAATATACATATATATGATATGTGTCATGTGATACATATGATATATGTGATATGTAATATATATGTCATATTTCCTATTTAAAGGTAAAGGTGCTAGTGGGATAAATCTGCAAGCAGACAGTATAGATTGTAAATAACAATAAAGCTAATAGATCACCTACTAACATTTATACAAAAAGTACAATCAGACCCTTGACTTTTAGATGTGATTGGTATTTGTGAGGCTTCATAATTACTTATGCTTCTGAATTTGTTTATTAATAATAATGGCACTGCTCATAATAACATAGTTACTGCACTGTTAAGTGCTTCAGCACTATTTTAAGTGCTTAAGTGTATCATCTAATTTAATCATCACAGCAACACAGTAAGTTTTTTATCCTCATTAACAGATGAAGACATAGCCCTGAAGCTGTTATACATGCCGTCCAGCTTTGTAGAGCCAGCTAGACATAGAATCTGTGATGGAGTCTCTGACTCTAGCATCCCTGCTTTCAGTGATGCCCACTGGTTACCTGACACGTGTGCATCTTTTCTGATCACTATGTCCTAGTCTTTCTGGATTGCTTCTCAGCCACCAATAGCTGCTCTATTTCTTGACGTATAACTTCAGTATGTGCTCAAGGCATTATGTTGACCACCTGCTTTCATCCACCTAGCAAATAAGTATGCAGTTTTATAGCTATCATTTATCTCTCAGTGCAGATCCCTCCCAACAGAAAACAGTGCAACAAGCCTCCCTTTAACACTGGGAGAGCAGCCTGGCTCCAGATCCTCTTGGTTGGATGTCCCCCATGCATAAGCCACAGAAAATGTGCATACGACATCTCTGGAAGCAGCCGGGGTGTAAAGTTGAACTTGAGAAATCCATGGGGGGAGGTTTCAGAGGAATCTGATGTTTAGCAATAGAAGATGGAACACTTAGCAATAGCACACAATTTTGCACAAACTACAGTTTTTAAATTTAAACTCACAGCAGTTTTAAAATTACTACTGTCAAACATCACAGGGCCCACTAGTAAGACAAACACTACTGTAGATGTCATCTCCTTCCACCCAATGCAAAAATCCACCCATGACAGATGATTTTTACTTCTGCCTAAGCACTTTCGGGAATGGAAAACTCTGTTCTATCTTATAGTGAATGAAGAGCTTCCTATTACTGTTGGCATTACGTTTTTCAGGCCTAGAAATCTGGATTTATCAGGTCACCAGGGAGATCAGAAAATAGAACCATACGACTGCTATTCTGGGCACTATCTTTCATTAGCAAGGTATCTGGAAACCAAATGAATAATCAGAAGGATGCTTTCTAAACTTGGAATAATAGGAAATAAAATTATATATTATTATGAAATTTTCCCCTCAAGTCATGAACTAAGTTTCATAAATTATTTCTGTCCAACTACAGAGAGAACATGTCTAATAACTGGGATGTACAAGGTCTCCCTCTCTCACACCCTGAGAAAATGCTGAATAAATTCAGTCTGATATCTCAAATAACCAGTTATTTTTTTCAGCCACCAAATCCAAAACCTCATGCCAAACAAAATTTTACCAGAGTTATAAAGAATGGGCTGGTGAGCAGGGGCATTGGCACATTGAAAACCCAGTAGCGGCTATCTTTTCCAGACTGGGACTAATAGTAGGAGATGCTGTGACAAAACCAGCCTCCTTAGTAGCAAAGGGGATAGGATCCAGAATATCAGAGATTAGAGGGCAGCACTTAGCTTCAGAAGCAAAGTGGACAGATTTACTTTCAATGGCAGCAATATCAAAAGGGCAGTACGGGAGATGGGAGTGAGGTGTAGGGGTGGGGAGCTGCTGATTTTCAGGAATTTACTGAGGTGGCTCATAGAATGTTTTTAGAGGCAAGGAAGATAAGCCACTAATGAGAGAACTGCTTAAAAAGAGATAAAAAAATAAATGAGCAGAAGCCTGAGATCAGCTGTCCTCACTGGAAGTCACCATCCCTTAGAGTTTCCAGATTCATACCAGTTCTAAAACCAAAACCTGTAACCAAAGGAGAGGTAAGATCTTCATGAATAAGGACCCTGAAACTATAGCGTGTATTCAGAAGCGTTTTCTCTTTTCCTTCTTAAAGGGGCCTATGGTCATTTACTCAAGTAACCATACACAGAGGAAAGAGCGTGAACTTGGCTCATGAATGGCATGCTCTGTGGGTACAAGCAGAACATGGATTGCTGTTGCACTGTAGTCCCTACTTAACAATCACCCCAAAGACAGCAATGAGGACATCTTCCCAAAGAACAGCTCTTTGGGCTTTATGTCTGCTCATCTACTTTGAGTGAAAAGAAAACTTGCCTGAGGTTACAGCCTCATGGACAGAGGTGACTGACTTAGCTTGCTGGTTGGAACCATGGAAGGGGAGATTCCACAATCAGGAACAGGCACTTCAAAGAAACAAGCAAGTACAAGTGACTGGACCTGTGGTTAGGAGCTCTGTACCACATATTAATTGTTCATAAAAAAAAAAAAAATCCACCGAAAAAGAGACCTGAAATAACTAAGGCATAAGATAATTTGGCCAGTAGATGTCAGCCAGCCTCTCTCCTTGGCCATCTCAGTGCTTGTAGAATAGGCTTATGAATAGAGTAAGCACACGGAAAAGATGGGCCCAAGAGCACAGATTGCTTCTCACAAAGGTTGATCTAGCTACTGTTGCTCAGAAGGATCCAACCTGCCAGTGACAGAATTCAATGCTGAATTCCCCATATGATACCAAACAGAAATCTGGTGGCATGTTGATCATATTAGACCTTTTATATCCTAGAAAGGGCAATGTTCCATCATGACCTTGATTAACATGCATCTGGGAATGAGTTTTTCTTCCTTCCTAGAGTGCCACACAGCCAGCACTTTTCAAGGACTCACAGAGTGTTTGAGCAATTGACACAGGATCTCTCAAAATGTTGTCTTAAACCGAGGGACTCATTTTATGGCAAAGCAAGTGTGGCAATGGGCATATAACCATGAGATCCACTGCCCTTAGTCACATATTATAACATTCAGAAGGTGCCATTCTGATAGTGTTGGAATGGTCTCCAGAAGTCTTATCAGAGGCACAGCTTGGAGGTGACAGGATGAGATGGTATTCTTCAAGATGAGGTACATACCTTACACCAATGATCATTATGTAGTACCACATACCAAATATATAGAATATTTGGGTCTAGGAAACGAGGAGTAGAAGTAGGAGTGGTCTTGTTAGCCATTCTCCTTACCTACTTAGGATGTTTGGGCTTTTTGTCTCTTCACCTTTACACTCTGTAGGTCTAGAGTTCTGGGTTCCAAAGGGAGGGATGCTTCCACAAGGAACTCAGTAGGAGTCCCCCTGAACTTTATGCTGTAGCTACCATCTTAATGCTTTGGGCTCTTCATGTCAGTAAACCAGTAAGAAAAGAAAACAGAATCTCTGGCAGACATAATTGATCCTGAGCATAATGAAGAAGTAGGACTGAGGATAGGAAGGAATAAATTTGACACTTAAGTCATCCAACCATTAACATGCCCATGCCCAGTAATAATCTGAGAAGGTAACTGGAACTCAGACCCCTCCTGGCAACATGCCAGGCAAGCTGCTTAGACCAGCAGGATGAGGAAGATGATGAGTATCAATCCTAGATGCAGGACCAATGGTGCAGGGAAAACCATAGTTTTTTCTATCAACACTTCTTATAAGTTTTTCCAGAAATTGTGACTGACCAGAAAATTTTGAGAAGCTGTGCCTGGATTGAGTAGACTTAATTGAGAAGCAAGTGAATTTAAGTGTTTCAATAGGTAGACTATAGTAAATGCCGCTGGTGACCCACTCTTCTTTACCAGCCACCCCTCCTGTCCCAGACGTGATACATCTTGATAGCTTCTGTGAGTGTTAGCTAGTAAAAGCTCACAGCCATCCCTTTATTCAGGGAATGGTATTTGGTCAAACAGAAGCTACCACATCAAGCAGCTAGGGCCAACACGGGGGAGGGCAGACTAAACGGAAGAATAAGAGTTTTTCTTATGTAGCATGTAGTGTTGAAAAGTGCTTTCAGTGAAGAGATTACAATGTGAGCATGGGTGCAGAGAGTGTATTGAGTTCCTGAGTGACTGGAGCAGCAGTTCTCACTTCATTGCAGAGTCACGCTGATATGTGGGGTGGCATGATGTGAGGAACTTGTTACTAATAATATTAATGTGCTGAGGTGTGTGACTGATTCACTTACTGAAATAAATTAGAGAACATTCAAAGCTCTCTCTCAAATAATGCCAGTACCTCATTCCATGCTGATATCTTCTGTGTAGTAAAGATTTTGGCCTGGCCCAAAGAGAAGTCAGACCTTTGTGCCTGCCTCATAGGAAGTAACCTCTACATTTTTGGAACTTCCCAAGTGATAGGAATGTCTTTGTTATTCATGGTGGACCACTTCAACCACACCTGACAGATTATGCTAATGAGGTGACTCATGGTAGACCCCTAAGCTCATGTGATAGCAGTCTCAATTATGTGGGCAGTCAAACAACCATGCCTATATTATGAGTCTCAATAAAGACTCGGTACCAAAGATTGGGAGAGCTTTCCAGGTTAGCAATACTTCTCGTGTATTATCACACATTGATGCCAGGAGGGTGATGCATCATATGCATCCTGAAGACAATGGAAGCTTTGCATTTGAATCCTCCCTATGTTTTTCTTCCTTTGACTGGTTTTAATTTACATCCTTTCCCTAGTAAGCCATGACTGTGAATATAAAAGATTTCAGTGAGTTCTGTAAGTCTTTCAAGTGAATTATCAAACCTGAGGGTAGTTTTGGGAGGCCCCTGAACTTGCAGTTGATGTTAGAAGTGGGAGTGGTCTTGTGCGGAATCTTCCCTCAGACTTTGTAGTTAGACCCTGAGTCCTTGCAGTCAGCGTCAAAAGGCTTGGGCAGACCTGAAATCCAGAGGACTGTACCTTCAATTCCAGAGTTTGGCTAACTGTGGATACTTTCTTGATTGGAACAATAAAGTCAAAGTGTGCCACCTGGTAATTATACATAACCGTGGGTCGTGCTTGAGCATGCCATCCAACCTGTGTGTCCTGCAGAAGAAGGATGTGTGTGGGTAGATGTATTAGTCACCAAAGTAGGTGTTTTCTAAACCAGTAACTCTTATTTTATATAGTAGTATTTGAAATGGACAGTCACATGGTCTGGTACAAATCTTATAATCTAGAAAAATCCTGATAGTTCACTGCAAATAACACAGTATTTGAAATCAGAGACTTATGTTGCTCTTTCTAGCTATGTGGGTTTTAGCTCCTTGTTTAGTCACTGACTTTCAGTTTCTCTATATATGGAATGAGGACAAAATAAGGAATAATTTAGAGAATTATGAAGTTTGAATGGAAAATGCACAGCATAGGAAAGTACTTTATAAGCCTTAAAATGTTAATGATATTAGTAAATAAGAAGGATTTTGTTTCTTTTCTCCCATCAAACATTATGTGACTCAAAAATTTATTTATCCTTCTTCATACTTAGTTTCCTTGTCTGTAAATGATGAGATCACTTCCACTTCTCAGGGTTCATCTCAAGACAGATACTTTCATTATAATCTCTCTTTTATATATCAAAATCCTGATATGTTTTGTGCCTTTAAAAAAAAAAATAACTTCCTTCCAAACCCAATGTTCCTGATAGAGAGAAGCAATCAAAATAAAAAATTGATCATTGGGTTTATAACTCTCTATTTGCCAAGACAAGCATCATAATTTTGGCCAAAAACATGCTCAATAGTGAGAGATGTATGTCGCCTAAGGGAGTGAAAAGTAATATAAAAATTTGCCAAGCAAGAACTTTCCAATTAACTATCAGTGGAAATATTAATTAACAAATTATATTCATACAATAACTATACAGTTTCACACATCGTTGGTTGTATTTAAAGAAATGTAAGTAATGAAATTGATACAATTTCAGTTTCTTGTTTCCTTAATTTCTTCATGGGAGCCAAATTGTTGCACTTTTCAGGGAAATAGGGGTTGTGGTGGAGAGTGTCTGCAATCCGTCAGTGATTCTGAGAAAAAGATAGATTCATTCTTCCACTTAGCCACTCTTCTATATATTGTAGCTGAATACTCTTTTGAGATAAAACCATTTTTTCCTCCAATTTCACCTTTTCTTTCTCCTAATTCAAACAGGTGAGACGCTGCTTATTGCACTGAGGATTGTGTGTGGCAGGGTGGAAAGCAGCAAGAGTGGCTTTCTGCAAAAATAATTCTTCGCTTTTGTTTCCTAAAACTAAAGCTCTTTCAAACCTAAAAGGGATTCTCCACATTGAGAGGGGGTGGGGGACAAGCGAGGTCTCTTGTCCTGGACAGGCCAGGGCCTGGGGGAGCTTCCTGGCTGTACCCTGGTGGCAGCAAGGCCCAGAGGGCAATAGCTGTGGGTAATCAGGGGTCTCTAGCCTTGACCAAGAGTCTTGTTCCCCAAGCAGAGAAGCAGCAGAAGTTGGAACTGAAGGGCCCAAGTGGGCAGGAAAGTGGATGTCTGTGTGATGAATTACAAAATCATATGCAAGATTAGAAGGTTCCCCCACAAACCCCCTAATATGTTGTTACGGTGTATAAGTTTGATACAACCACAGAGAAGCCCCAAAGTTATTGCTACAGGGGACCAAGTGTCATACCAGACCAGCAGGAATTGAATTTGAAGTATTTTTTAAATGCCAACAAACAAACAAGAGATGCAGTATTTCTAGTAAACCTGGGTCTATACTCAATGTAAAATATAAAAGTGCTTAACTTTAAAAATTGTAGAAGTAAAATTAGCACCTAACTATTGTTTAGATTATACCTATTACCAAAGAGATGATGAAACCAAGAGCATCCTATTTAATCAATTTAAAACTCCAAATATTTGTCTGGACTAAATCCATGGGGAAAAAAAATCTTATTGGCTAACTATTTGACTAACTTTTAAATTTCCTGTTTTTTTCCTCTCATCACCTATCTTCTGATGTATAAGAAATACTGAAATTATCGAAATCTGAGCAGCCATAGAGAGAAGATACAGAAGCCAAAGACCTGGAGAACAAGCATTTAAATGGCCCCGGGTAAATAAAATTAATTGATAGATTAAATGTTGAATCAAAGGCTACTATTGGGTAGGAATTGTTTTTGTGCTTTTATTTTTTCCATATGCAGATATACATTAATACGTATTATACAGATTTATATTTTCTCTTCCACTTAATGGAAAAATCACCTTCCTGTGCCTTTTCTTCAATGTTTTTACAGGTACATGCCTATCAACTCTTCCAGAAAACATCAAGGCAGTCACAGCCAGTCTGCCAGTCCTATGACCTAGAAAGATTCTTTTTTTTTAGCTTGAAGTTTCAAAGAGAGAGATGTTAAAATAGAAAGTGAATTTCTAAACGGGTATGAATACTAATCTGAGATGACCTGTCTTTCTTTTTTCCTCTGTAGACTATAAGATCTCATTTTTAAATCTATTCTTTATTTTTCATCCCTTTATTGTTTATTGTATCCCAGCTAACAGCCAGACACTATATATGTTCTAGGGATACAAATCTGGAAAAACCAGAGTTCTTTGAGTGCCCGCCCTCAAAGAACTCAAGTCTAGGGAGTAGGCAAAACTATGTAAACAACTAATTTTAGAGACTTGGCACAATCTGGTAACTGGTATAATGGAAATACGTTTAAAGTGCTGGGGGACCCCAGAGGAGAGCATATTCCCTTCTGCTCAGAAGAATGGGTGGCAGGGATGCATCAGAAAGGGATTCATAAAGAGGTTGTTGTCTGGGCTGATCCTTGAGGAATGTGGTTGGGAGGGGAGAGCATTCCAGGTATAAGAACTTGCATTAACAACAAAGCAAGGACATGGACATAAAGATGCCCATAAATCAGGAGATGTTGATGAAACAGGACATTTGTGTGAGATAGAGAAAGCAGGTAGAAAGGCAGATGAATGAGGCAATATGAGGCATGAAAGATGGGAGATCAGGTCCAAAATTACTTTAAGCTTTATTTTTAACATTTACTTCTCACTGTATGTCTCCATATATTGGAGCAGTTGACACAGTCCAGATAAAGGGGAATGACTAGTTTGAAATTATTTAAACCAACCCATACTACTTCAAATAGCATTTTAAGAAGCCTGACAAGGCAGACACAAAATTTTCCTTAGACCTTCTTTAGTATTAATGTGGGAAAGCATCACACTCTCAAAGCCTGGTCACTATTGAAAATGACTCAGTTATAAAATCTTAACCAATTTTTGTTTTGATATGGTGTTTTGATTTCCATTGTTACCTCACACACATATCCCCATCTCCATAATCTATGTCATCCTTACTTCAAATATCATGGCTGAAATGGCTTTGGAAAGAATTTGCTGATGTAAGAATCTCTTGCCTTTCATTTTATACTAGAACTGTTAGAAAAGATGAATAGTTATATGTCTGTCTTGTGTCAGAAATTTGTTACACACACACATGCATGCACATGTGTGCACACAGGCGTGAGAGTACCACACCATACTTTCTTGTATTTTTCATTTCATCATACTTGTATTCATTCTTCTTTACCATTGAGTTGTAAGCTCTGTGAAGAAAATAGTCTTGCTTTATATTTGGGTCAGTTCCAAGGTGCCCAGAGCAGTACTGAACAGACTTATGGCATTCAGAATGTGTTTGCTGACTATCTGATACTTACCCATTCATCCAGCCTTTTTTGTTTATTTGCTTAACAAATTAATATAAGCAGAGATAAGTAAAGTTAATTTACAGGTTTGTTTGGGTAGTTTTGCTGTTTACTTATTATTGTTTTTGTTTTTTGTATTTCTCCACACCACCCCATCTCCCAAGAGTATACACTTCAAAAACACAAGCTGAGAGAGATGTGCAGGTAGAGGTATAAAAATGTATATAGGTGAAATTCTGAGTTCCTATTCCTTTGTCTGGAAAAAAGTCAAATAGCCTTACTTTACTTATTTATGCACATACTAACCCAAAGTTCGGGTAAAGGAAAAATATACTGGTCTTTTCACATTCTCACTGGGACTTGAAAACCTACAGAAATCCCCCACAACACTCAGCAAATTTGCTGTGCCTGGCCTGGTTTGCAATGTTCTTAAGTGCTTTACCCTTTCTGAGTGCTTTGCAATAATTTATAAATAACTTTTTACAAAATCCTGAGGGAAAGGGAAGAAATACTATGGCTATTTTTTTTTTTAATTGCAAACAAGAAAGGAAGAAAGACGGTGGGAAGAGAAGGAAACAAATTTATGGTGTCTACTGCCTTCCCTCGTGTTTTTCTTTTCCGGCTTTACTTTCCTCCCTTGGTTCGTGACTTTTGAGAATATCAGCGCATATTGATGTAAAAACTATGTGCAGGGAAGGAAAAATCACCAGCGTGCTTCCCACTGCTGAGTGGCACAGGTTTTAAAGTAGCACACCTTATTGTAGGCTTTGAAGCCATGCAGCGCAGAGGCCTAGTCTCTGAGCTGTGAAGTCTCGCATCCCACTTCTGCACTCTTCAATTCAGGGCCTCCCACATCCATTATTCTTTGGAAGAATAGTGCTCTTTCCTGGGTGATGCTCCTTTCACTTCCCATTGGAGTAGCTGCTACTCTGTCCCCTGCCCTCCATACAACTCAGCAGAATGCCAAGGAGCACTTCGGGGGAGCTTTGTATTCCTTCCCTGCACCCCTCTTCTACCTTTGATCCAGATTCCCCCTGAGGTGATTTCCTGGCCTGCTCCCTCCTGTTTAATTCTTCCTGGATTCTCCAGTCCTTTTGCTCTTCCTGCTCTCTCTCAGAACACTGATTTCTGAAAAGCTTACACAGGACTTCACCCTCACCCTCATGCATCCATGACGTGACTCTTTGCTTGAGAGGTTCTCATGGTCTTTCTATAGACATGTAAGATACTAAAGCCCTAATTGGCCATTTTACCTCATTAACAGGCTTTCCTTTATCTGACATTATTCCACCATCCAAACTTACAGTTTATGTGCTGACCTGATGTCTACTCTCCCGTTTTAGAATGAAAAGAATTATGGGTTTAAGTATCAGGTTTTCTTTAGTAAAGAGAAGCATCATTTCTTGCTAACTAATCCCAATGAGAATTTGTATTTGGAAGGGGAGGCTCTCAGGAAACTAAGGAGCATAGTGATAGTCGGGTGGAATCACTTCCTACACTCAGTGTCAGGCACTTATTTAAGATACAGGATTTACTTCATTCTTTTTCCCCCTTGTAGACAGTTGCTCTCAGGATATGAAAACAAAACAAAACAAAACAAAACAAAAAAAACTCTTTTATGCCTGAGCTTAGGTCTAGATCAAGGAATGAATCACCACAGAGACTGCAGTCTTCTAGGGCCTCATGGTGCCAGTGGGCATGGCTGGGTCATGTCATTTGGCTTCTATTTTATTAATCAGTGAACAATCTCAAACAGTAGTACAACTTGCAGCTCAGATTAGCACTTTGCCCTCATCTTTCCCCACTTACTAAACTCTATCCTTGTCGAATCATTCTTAATTTTGAAATTTATTCATGTATATGCATTCTTTCAACAACATATTGTCAAGTACTATGGTAGGTTGAATTTTTGGTCTTGATTCTTTATTATGCATCCTCATTGTTTTCATGTCCTCCGTGTGAGAGAAGGATTTTTTTTTATGCCCACTGACTTTGAACTTAGCCATGTGTCTTGCTTTGGACAATAGAAGATAATGATCATGACTTACATAGGACCTCGAATTGTGCTATTCTTCTGCCATTGCTGTGAAAAGAATAACCACTGTCCCTTCATCCAGTGGGCCTCAGAATATGGTATATGATACAGAGGTGCCCTAGCCAACCCACAGACCTACAGACTAAAGCAGCGCTCTCCCAGTGATCCCAGATGCATGAATAAAAAATAAGTATGGATTATTACAACCGTTGGGTTTTGAGGTGGTTTATTATGCAGCACAACATAATTTTCTCACTAGCTGACTGATTAATAAAGGCTCTAAGCTAGGGACATGAGCCACAAAATCAGATAAAGGGTTTTAGCCTCCTCAGGTTCATAGTTTATTAACAAGGATAGATGTATAAACAAATAACTTATAGCAATAACATAAATTTTACAAAGAGGTGTGAAGAAGCATGTGGGAGCACAGAATTGAGAACATTCTGTCTTGACAGGTTGAAGGAAAATTGTCCATAGAAGAAAAAAAAATTGGAACATTTGCGTAAAGAGGGGAGAGGAAGAGTGAGGGTGTTTTAGGTAAGAAACTATAGGTAAGGCAGGGAACCACTGGTTAAATTTGGCTCCTGTCGGTGACCAAAAGGGGCCTTATCAGAGCTCTGTTAAGGGGTGCTCTTAAGCATTGATCTATAAATGGTGCTGAAATTGGGCAAGTGTTCATAAGAACTGGAGGGCCAGTTAACAAGAAGGAGAGAGTCCTTGTATAACTGGGAAAATAGAAATTGATTTCATTGTTTCCAATGTAGACAGGGACCTCAAGTGGGGAAAATAAATCCTTGCAATATTGACTTTATTGACCTTGGCTGTACTGAATGCATGTTGAACAACTGTTTGAAGATCATCAGTTAGAAGGGCTGCCAAATCATTTGGCAAAGAGGGACACAAAGTCTTGGTCTAGCCTTGGTCCTTAGAGATTATCTAACTCAACCTTTCGTCTCACAGATGGGACCACTAAGACTTAGAAGATCGAAATTTACCCAAAATAAAAATCTTAAAGCCAGAAACCTGGTCTGATCTCCTGATCTCTTTTCACCATACTATACTTCCTGCCTTAAATTTGCTACAGCATGCAAGAAATGGGAAAGTCTGCCCTGAGAGAAGGATTATAGTTGGAGCTAAGAATATGTATCACTTAAGAAAGAAGTAGGAGACTTAAGAGAAGAGTCCATCCATAGAGACATCTATAGCATCATGGCATCTTTTACAGGAACGTCGGTTGTTTAGATGGAGCTTTAGATGAAGACCTTCACAATGCCACTGCCCACGGTTTTGGGAAAGAGGCTTATGTTAGGGGTAGAAAGGGATGGGGTAGACATCGATGGGTACAGCTCCTAAGGAACACACCTAACCAAGAAGAAGCTACAACTGGGCTAACATCTTGGCCAAGTTCTAACAGAGTAGTAGGCAGTAGGATGCCTTCCTGTTGGATATAAGTGAAAAAAGAAAACTGGACAAAATAAAAGGACACAACCTGGAAATATTAACTTTTGGGAGAGTCCAGAAGCTACAAAGGCACTACTCTGTGCTCTTCTCCTCTTGAGAATATCCAGTAACTTCTGTAAGGTTAAATATTTTAGTAAAAGAATCAGAGCCCCCTTCCATAGGCTAGAATCTATTCCTTTAGATGGTTTAGATTAAAAAAAAAATAGGAGCAGAGATCAGGTTTTTCCTAAACCATAAAATTCCCAGTGTTACCTATTATAGCGAGGGACACTTCATAAACAACCAATTAATATTAACTAGGGGTAAAGTGTCCCCAAGATGCAACATTGCCCTCCTGTTACTTTGCATTGTCATAAAGTAGATTACCAACATTTACCATACCGGTGCAGTGGAGCTGGTGCAGGTTCTGAACCCTCATCTCTAAATGAAAGCTGGAAGTTTAATTAAGTTCAGGTTTCAACTGAAATGAATGTAACATTGTGTATCAACTATAGTAAAAAAAAAAAAAAAAAAAGTCTAATTCACTCCAAGGGGAATGACCTTAGCTTTGGGTGAATTAATAAAAAGAGAAAATTATGAAGAACTGTTTTCAATACCCTAGAATGTTAACTTCAAAAAATGTTCTCTTTATGGAATATCAAGGTCAAGTGAAACATTTACTGTGACAAAAAGTGGAGGGAGGTAGGAGTATTTAAAAAATAGGTATTGATCACAAGCACCGTCCCCAGATCCAGAAATATCTCTAAGACTAAAGATGGGTTCATGATAAGCCTAATGAACACAATAGATAAACTGCTATATTTTAAACCTATTTATCCTTGAAACAACCACAGAAAGATTCACTCGCATCTTCTTTTCGTCCCTAAGCTCTGCTCCGTGTTCTGCTCTAACTCCCTTCATCATCCTGGCTCTCTCAATGATTGTTTCATTTCCCTTGCTCCAAGCCCCTTGCATTCCAACCCAACCACTTTCTCAGTAATTTTGAATCTATATTTTTAATATTTCCCTCACCCGCTTTCTTCTTTCCATTCTCATTGCCTATTATATACCGGTACGGGTCCTAACAATTTCTCTTTAGATTTATTACAAGGGCTTCCTAACTGAAGTCTCCTTTTACACTAACTCATTTAAAATATGGTTAAAATATTTCTAAATAATACACTTCTCTGATCATGTCATTTCTTCTTCTTCCCTCAGATCTCTCAGTGTGACTTCTTTATGTCCCACAGCCTAATATTTAAAGCACTGAGGCTCTCACTGATCTCACTCTTAAGCTTATTTCTCACTTACTCTCTTCATAGACCCACAAGATAAGCTTTGTTAGGATATAAAGGTAAAAGTTAGAGGTTGTTGTTATTATTTCTGTCCTTCTGCTAAATGTGTTCTTCCCATCATCTTTGTATATATATCCAAATACTAGTAATTCCCTAGGGCCCAGATCATTTGCTTTCCAAATGCTTCCTACAAGTGGAAATAACTTCCACCTCAAAATTCAACAATGTTTCTCTGTGTTTCTGTGTCATTTGTTTTGGCTTATTAAATGTATTTCTCCTACTAGACTATAAGCTCCTAAAAGTAGACCTGTTTCTAATGAACACTGTATTTCTTAGACAAAATACTCCAGTGCCAATAATGTAGTAGGAATTCAATAAGAGTTTGCTTAATGTACAAATGAATAATCATGGCTAACCTTTTTATTTTTTGGAAGAGTGGGTACTCACTGGTGCATCGAAGTGTGGCTCTCTTCTCCATTTTTTTTAATAAAAAAACTAAAGTTCAAAGTGGTTACATAACTTGTCTAAAGTCACGCAGTAAATGGCAAGACTACATTCTCAAATTTATACCTCAAACATAGACCTCTCCCTCGAGTCCAATTCCGTATATCCAATTGACTTCTCCACATTTCCATATAGGTGTTTCATACTCTTCTCTTATTACAACTCTAATACCTGTCCCTTATAGTCCATTCTCTTCAATTTGGTCTAGACTATCATGACATTATATCCAGACAAATGAATTTGCTTAATCACTGACTCCCTTACCCCATACTTTTCTTAAATTCAATTTGTCCTACATTTCTTTCTAAATCACCACTGGTAATACTGTCACCATCTTGCTCCAGTATTTTCAATGGCTTTCTGCTCACTATGAAAATAAGCCCCATCTTCTTTGTCTGGCAACCAACAAATTGGTCCAAACATTCTCCAACTTGTAGCTTCCACACCAAACAAACTAGTCTTTTCATGGCATTTGAACATACCATGTGTATTTTTCCCCCTTTCAGGAATTATGCACAAGGTCCTACTTCAATGAAACACCTTTCTTTTTTTTTTTTTAAGATTTTATTTATTTATTTGACACAGAGAGAGAGAGAGCACAGGCAGGGGGAACGGCAGGCGGAAGGAGAGAGAGAAGCAGGCTCCCGGAGGAGCAGGGACCCCGATGTGGGGCTTGATCCCAAGACTCCAGGATCATGACCTGAGCCGAAGGCAGTCGCTTAACCAACTGAGCCACCCAGTTGCCTCCTGAAACACACTTCTTATCCCTATCTTTTGTCAAAGCCTAAAGTGACCATACAATTTGTCTTCCAAACTGGGATTCTCTATCAAGTCTCATCTCTCCAAAAAATTTTCAGACTCCTTGGCCTTAAGTAATCACTTTCTCTTTTTAGAGCAATTTTGTGTCACAGCAAAGCAAACAAAAGTCAGAATTCTAAGACAAAGAGCTGAATCTCAGCTCCTCTACGTATGAACTGTGTCATCATGAGCAGGTCCCTTAAATCCTTAGGGATTCTGTTCTCATTTGCAAATGGGATTATTGCTGTCATTTCTTTTCTTCCCTATAGTAGGATGACACATCTACACCCTTTGCCTTGCAACTTTGTAGTGCCTTCCACTGTGGGTAGAATACACTTCTTTTTCCCACTGATGTTGGCTTTGGCCGTGTGACTTGATTTAGCTGATGGAAGGTTAAGAGATATGACATGAGCAAATGCTTTAGATGTGCTTTCATGGTTGCATTTGCCCTTGCGCTCCTATGATCCACTTTAAGGATAGCATGCCCCAGGAAGCCACTACTTCGTTATCCTGGGCCTCAGAATGACATATTTATGTAGAACTAAACCTAACTAGAGGCCTGGAGTCAAACATGACCACCGCCCCCCCCCCCCCCCCCCCCGGCAAAGCTAGGCAAGCCCAGACAAGATCAGGAAACCAAAACCCACCTGCAGATCAAAGGTCAAGAGAAAAATGTTTGTAGCTGTAAACCACTAAGATTTAGGGGTTATTACATAGCCTTGTTTCAGCCCAAATTGATTGATATAACCATCTTACCTACTTTTGTGAAACTCAAATAATTTATTTACGTGAAAATGATTTTAGAAATTGCAAATCACAATTAAATGTTATTTATGATCATTGCTACTTGGTATTATGAATTCATTTTATGTATATATTTGTGTTTCCATGTCTAAATTACAAAATATTAGAGATATTTATATAATAATGAGGTCATTATTATATAAAAATATTATATAACTATATAAGAAACAACTACATAAGATATTACATAAGAATAGTAATTATGTAAGAATTATGCAAGAAGTATAATTATTTCATGTTTTGCCAAAGTGTACTGCATAGCACTTTACATGTAGCAGATGCTGGGGAAATACCGTACTACTACTGTCATGCTCTTCCTCCTGAGTATAGTGTCTCTGTTTTTGTTCTTTTTGATCTTTACTTTATGACATTTTCATGAGGCAGTATAAGGTTTTCTTAAAAGGGTGGATTATCAAATCAAACAGATGGATTTGGAAATAGCCTCAAACTCTCATTATTTATGGCACCTTGGGCAAGTTGCTTAAACCCTCAAAACTTTAAGTTCTTTGCTTATAAACCAAATAATAATAATAATGACAATAATAATAATAGCCTCTTCCTAAATTAATTTAAATTCAATAAAGTAAATCATTTAGCAAAGTGATTGTCACAATTTAAAGCATCCAATAAATAGTAGCTTTTATTATATTTATTATCCATATAGTAACTGTTTCTTTCTCCTCTCCAGAAATTTCTAAGCTGAATTCTAAGACAATTCCACATTCCCCAGACAAGTATAATTCTCTTTATGATCTTCTAAACAAACACACAGATGCATGCATGCACACATGCACATGCACCCCTCTTACCCACAGGATTTTCCATAATTAGGTTGAGGGAAGGTGACAGGAAAAAGTTATCTTGAAGGTCCTGTGTTCTCTCTTTGCTCTGTGGCCTTATTCAATGTTTCCAATGCCCTAAAATAATTCACATCTCTATTTACCTAACTAATGCTTCATCAATCTTCAGATTTCTACTTAGAGGACACTACCAAGTCTAGGTTAGGCACCTCCTTTATAAAAGAGCTTTTATGAAATCCTAGTTGAGGGCACTTAAACAAGGAATTGAAATTGCTTTTTGACTTGTCAATCTTCCCAACTGTATGATAAGGTCTCCGAGGGCATAGGCTATGTGCGTTCACCAGTCCCTCTTCACCAGCCTGTAGCTCAGTCTTGACATGTATTAGGTACTTAAAGATGAAAAAAAAAAGGAAGGAAGGGAAGAAAGGATGGAGAGACAGAGACAGAGTAAGAGAAGGAAGGAGGAAAGAAAGGAAAGGTTATTTTTATTTTCTTTCTTCCCAGAAAAGAATATTCAAAGAATAAGACAGTTACTATAATATCATCAAAACTCATTTTCTATCCAAATCTACATTTTGCTTCAAATCACATGTCAGTGTGTTCTCTTCCTCTCATCAGAGTAATAGGATATTTATTTTAAAATGCCAACTCATCATAAAACCTATTTGAGGCAAAATGGAACAAATGGACTAAGGTAGATTTACTGAAATCCCTATTCTTCTCTTCCTGCTTCTTTTTTTTTTTTTAAAGCTCTGATCTGTTAAATAAAAAACCTCTAGCAAGAGACAAATATAGAACATTTATCACACCCACTTTTTAAAATTAAGAGCAAGAAACTTTAAGCATTATTCATTTAAAACACCTATACTTCATATTTATGGATAGGAAGTAGGGATGAGACTAGATCTGGTTAGCAATGGGGGAAAAAGATCAAAATAGAGCAATAGAAAAAGAATGACAATACAAAGGGAAGAAGAAAGAGAAGACGTAATATTTGTTCAAAGCTCTTCAGCTGTTTCCATCCTAGGCTAAATGCTCTTCTCTGAGCACGAATAAGAATAAGATCCAACTGATTCTAAAGTATTCTCTGATACTAAGAAGCAGGACTAGAGTGATATTCCTCTGGAATTTGATGAAATCTAGTTGAAATTAACATATGGTCCTCAAATCAGCAATTCATCATCTTTGGCTAAAGGGATAATAGATCAGATGTTAATCAATAACATCAAGTAACAGATTTCATTTTTCTTAAGTAGACAAACGTTACATGACTTTTCTGTGCTGCCTTTCTTTTTTAATATTTTTTAATAACCACCATCAAAACTCAAAGGATTCAAAGAAGGAGGGGCAAAAACAATTGGGAAAAAAGATCTCAGTAACTTTAACTGTCCACATGGGTCATAAAAAGGTATTTGCCTGAGGGTAAACCATCCAGTGCCTTGGCCATGAAATACACAGAAAATCACTAGTGTTGCGATGTTAATGTACATTAATTTCTGCTATATAGATGTGCTCAGCTCTCCTGATATATTTACTTTTCTGTTGTGTGCCTGGAAAACAGAAGTCTTTCAATAAATGTTAGCAAATGAAAAAAACAAGACTGAACGAATGATCTGATTTATGATTAGGGCCAGGGCTGTTGCTGAATTCCCAACATGCACTCAAAGTTGATTCCCCTGGAAGGAGTGAAACTTAATGTAGACGGCCTCCCAGAGGAGGAGAGGCGGTTCCTAGCCACCACCTGACTGCTAAGCCACTCGTCAGAACCGATGCTACAGCATCCAGTGCCAAGTGGATGGGGAAGGACCAACATACAGATGGCTGTCTGGACACATCACGGGATTGGATTCCCACCACAGCCCATTGTTATATTTATTGCTGACAATGTAATTAATTGGCTGTCTCCTTGTTTTTAAATTGGTCACCCTCCATGAACAGCTGTGCTGGGGGTTTGTACTAATCGTGCCTCTGACAGGAGTGAGTTCCACAGGCCAGCTCTGCAGCAGAGCCTCTGTGAGGTCATCCCTTTGCTGCTGGAAGGAAAACATGCTTCACTCTCTCTCCCCAGGGCCATTAACAGGCTTCCTCATGCCCAGTAAACACACAGCATTTTTTTTTCTGAGTGTTTCTCTTTCTGAAATATAATCCAATGAAAAGAAATCATTTCTCAGTTTCCTTTTCCAGTGAGAATTTCTTAAATATAGACTGAAATATCACCTTTAATAATCGCTATAGGAAAAGACTGCAAGAACTCCATTAGGTATTACCCAAATTGCCAAATTAAAAGGGAAGCTAGAGGTCATGTGAGGGCATCAAAAAACTGTTTTAACACATCTCTGAGTCCAGCAATTATGTATTTTTATTTCTATGCCATGAAGAATGATTTTTATTTTGTTTACAGAATGATGAGGATTAGTTAAACGACACCTGCCGAGGATTTTGTATCAAAGAATTCTAAAGGTATTTTTACAGTGAGAATGCCTCATACATCAAGCACAGCTTCCCCCGATAGTAACACAGGTCTGGAGTCATGGCATAGGCAACAGTCTTTCTACTGGTCTCATGCGCCTTTCTTCACCTGTAAAATGGGAGTCAGTGCATTTCACTGATCATACTTCTACCTGGCTGAGTAACCTCGGAAAGTCATGAGACAGCTCTGTTCCTTAGGGTTTAATTTATAAAATCAGAGGACAAACATAGTGAATCTCTAAAATTCTGTGACTTCACCTGGATATTGAGGCAAGTAAAAATTTTAATATATTTTCACATTAACAAAATACATGTGAATATACAATGTAAGGGACATGCATTAACTAAAAATGTAGATAACTCTTGACTTCTTTTTATTATCACAAATATCAGTGTCCATGATTTGACAGTTTGCTTATGAAAAAGTCTCTTACATTTTCCTTTTTCTAGTTTGCTAATTTTCCATTCTGTATTCCAAGGCAGGCCAAAGATTGCAATGAAATCAGGTTAAACATTGATCTTCTGCCCTGACATTGCATTAACTTTTCTAATAAACATCTTCACTGTGTCAACCAACACTGTGTTTACTTATTGAGCCCAGCAGCCAATTGTCTTGTTTCCTTTAGATGCTTTTGAATTCCACAAGGAATCTTATCTGGAAGACTAGAATCATGCATCTGCCTTGCCTTTCAATTTTGTATTTCAGATTAACTGCTCCTTTTCCTTCACATTCTTAAGGCTTTCTAAGAAATTTCCTTCCCAATTCACTTGGTAAGTGCCTGCACTGGCTGTTATTCTTTAATGAATTCATGTCTTTTCTTTTATTTTTCCCATGCCTCCGGTGTTATCTGGAGTCAGGATTCTGAGCTCTGACCTCCCTCCTTGTCCTGCTGCCTGAGGAGAATGGAAGGCAGACACTCACACTTTAAATATTCTAGATCCAGCTTTGGCTGGGATGAGGCTAGGATTGGGGTGGAAATAAGCACTGCATTTTATTTTTTTATTATTTACAGCTTTCTGAAAATTAACTATTTCTGTTCGGATTCAGGGACTTAGTAAAAGTATGAACCAGTAGATAGGCCCTAAAGATTCCTGATTCAATACTCTATTTTTTAAATTCTATGAGAATATTTGTTTAGGGATTAGTTTTCATGTCTGCAAATTGAGCCCAGTGCTGCTTGCTTCACTAAAGCCACAGCCAAAAGCAACTACCAGAGAAGGCTGGGGGGAAATTGCTCCATGAAGTGGACTGAGTGATTTCCTCTCTCTCCAAATGTCAAAGAAAAACATTATAAAGTATGGGACTGAGTCTCCAAAGGACATTTAATACCTCATTCTTGGAGATATGGTCTAAAGTTTAAGGGTTGTAATTACTTGTCAGGTCATAAAATGTACTCCATTATTCCCCCTATTTTAGCAAGAGTATCTAAGGACATCTGCCAAAATCTTGAATGTCTAGGAAAGCATCCTATGAACACATGCTGAACCAAAATATCAATCACAGAACAGAATAGCCACAGTGAAAGATTCATTAGACTAATTCCCACCATTAGCTAAGAGAGTATTTACACCAGATATTGTATTACATGATTAACAAACATCTCATTGTGTTTCCTTATAATAGCTCTAGCAGGTACATGTTGTTATTCTTACTTTATGAACAGGAAAAAAGAAGTTCTGATAAACTAAGTAACTTCTCCAAAGTTGCACATCTACCACATTTACCAGAATTGCAATGCCCCTTACCATCCGCACTATGCAGAATAGCTACACCAGTAAAGAGCAGTAGAGAATAGGGATGCACATACAGTGGGAGCCTTCTCATAGCATCTCATGTACGCAGAGCTCTTCCTTCCAGGGGAGTTTTGATCCTGCCCTGAGAGTACCTCACATAGACTTTATCAATACCTTCAATTCATTGTATTGGGATTTAAAGGTTCAGAGTTAGAAAGAGTAAAACGGAATGGATTTCTAAGTATTGACTTTTACTATCCTGCTTTGAACAAGTTACTAAATATCTCTCATCCTATTTTTTTCTGCCTCTTAATCCCCTTCACCGATTTCATACATTCCCCCACCTCCCTCCTCTCTGGCAACCACCAGTTTATTTTCTGTATTTAAGACTCTGTTTTTCTGTTTGTTCATTTATTTCATTTTTTAGATTTCACATATAAGTGGCATCCTATGGTATTTATCTTTCTCTGTCTGACTTATTTCACTTAGTATAATACCCTCTAGGTCCATCTATATTGTTGCAAATGGCAATACCTCATTCTTTTCTATGACCGAGTAATATTCCATGACACACACACACACACACACACACACACACACACACACACACCACGTCTTCTTTATCCATTTATCTACTGATAGATACTTGTGCTGCTTCCATATATTGTCTGGAATTACTGAATCATCTGGTATTTCTATGTTTTAACTTTTTGAGGAAACTTCATACTGTTTTCCACAGTGGTTGCACCAATTTATATTCCCAACAGTTTTTCACATTCTCACCAACACTTGTTCTTTCTTGTCTTTTTGATACTAACCATTCTGACTAGCATGAAGTGATATCTCAGTGTGGTTTTGATTTGCATCTCACCCTAATTTTTTATCTACAAATGAGAATAAAACTATTCCCAATGTGTGAGTTTTAAAAAGGATAATAAAATCAGAGAACTTTGGAGTAATCCTTTGTACATATAGGCACTTAGAAAACTTTGCCTACTTTTCCCCCTCCCTTCTCCTTATGTATCAGTCTTGCTCAATGTACTATGGCTTTTTCAGAGCAGAGACCATTAAATATCACATTCACATATCCAGACAAAATGCTTAACAGATAGTTGCCCTTAATGACCTAAAATGACTGGAAGATATTGATAAATAATTTGTTTGCAACTTGAAGAGGTGTTATAAACTTTAGGTTTCAGAATATACATTTACTGTTTGTTTGTTTGTTTGTTTGTTTGTTTTAAACATGCATTCTTTCTTACATGTTATAGTCAGCCTCCTGGGCTCTCTAAAAGAGGGTTTTTCTGGCTTTCTTTGAATGTCAGGCCAAGAGGATTAGAACACCCCATAACATAGGCTACTTGGACAAAGGGCATGCTTCTGCTAATTGGTTGATTTTGCATTTCACAAATAATTTTACATGTTTAGTAGTTTATATTAAATCATTCATTCATTCACTAAACAAATATCCATTAATGTCTATATTAACCTAGTTTATAAATATAAATTGGACAAATATCTACCCTGGATATTTTTATGGTTTAGTGACATGAGACAGATGTATAAGCAAACTGAATTAAAATTGAGTGTGATAGGGGCGCCTGGGTGGCTCAGATGGTTGAGCGTCTGCCTTCGGCTCAGGTCATGATCCCGGGGTCCTGGGATCGAGTCCCGCATCAGGCTCCCTGCTCAGCGGGAAGCCTGCTTCTCCCTCTGCTTCTCTCTCTCTCTCTGTCCCTCTGTCTCTCATGAATAAATAAATAAAATCTTTAAAAAAAATAAAAAAAATAAAATTGAGTGTGATAACTTCCACAACATATATGAAAAAGGATTATGAGAACAAAGGGGACATGGTAATGTCCTAAAACTTTGTTTCACTTCTGTTACTGAAAGTGACATTTTTTAGCCACAATTACATTCCATTTTCTTTCCTACCCCACAATATTTTTAAGTAAACTTTATTTTTAGATGTTTGTATTTTACTTCTTTTTTTAATTTATTTTTTATTATGTTATGTTAATCACCTTCAGTAAACTTTTGAAAAAAATATTTTTAAAATAACATATTTAAGATTTTTTTGTGCTTCTTTTTGCTCTTTCTTTTAAACAACATAAAATTTTCAAGGAAACTTTGACTTTTATGAAGTCACTAAATGCTCCTATTTTTCTTTCCACATTAAGTACAAAATGGCACTATGAAGAGGCTGCCTTCCAAAAGGTTTCTCCTTTACTTTCAAATACATAAAATGAAAAACATCTGTGTCCCCTAAGAAGCTATTTTGTTTAACTAGCATAAATATGTTAGCCAGGTATTTATCTGAAATTTCATTTGTCCTCCTCAGCTTAATATGTTTACTTCCATACTGACTTCTGTTTACCAGTTTTACAACTAATCAACTGTTTCCATTACATATGTTTTAATTATCTATTGCTGCATAGCAACCTACCCCAAAATGTAGTGACCTAACATTCCCTCACCATTCTGTAAGTTGATTGGACTCAGCTGGATGGTTTATCTGTTCCACATGATGTCAATCAGGTCTGTAGTCATCTGAGGGCTTGACTGGGCTGCAACATCCAAAGTGGCTCCCTCACATGGCTGGCAGTTCTTGCTAGCTGTTGGCAGAGAGAACTACTGGCAGGAAGGTCTCTTAAGTTTTCCTCCATATGATCTCTCTATGTGGCTGGTTTCTGAGAAGGAGTACCCCCTCTCAGAAGGTGAATATTTCAAGAATAAAGAAGCAGAAGCTGACGGTCTCTTAATGCCTCTTCTTGGTTGCACTCTTGTCAATCAAAGGCCAGCCCAGATACAAGGAGAGGAGACACAAATGCTTCTTTTGATAGGAAATGTGGTTGAGAGAGAGGAGAAATTGGTGGTCATCTTTCAATATTGACTATAAAATATAAATACTACTTAACTTCTAGCACTTTCTTCACAAATGATTCCCATCTCCATTTTACCACTGTACATTTTCCTTCTATATATAAGAATTTAAAAGCAGTGATCTCTTTCCCTATACTAACCTAAACACATAAGTTGACTGTGTTTGGTTTCTATCTTTGATGGATGTATCATATGATACTGAAGACCTGATGTTGTCTGTTAGACATTCAATTCTAATCTCTAACTCCTTCTTTATCTTCTTCTTTGGAATTAAAGAGAAACTCTCAGACCTGAAATATACCAAGAGCTGGAATGGGCAGTTAGGAGGTGGGTAGTAAAATTTTCTTGCAAATATTACTTTTCTCTTTTAGCTCATATATTTTGAATTCTCAAAGATAAATATAAAATTATTCATTACATGTCTATCATAGTCTTAATTTTAAAAACAAATATCCAAACTACCAAATTTAGCTAAGTATTTAGCTGAGTAAAACAATTATATGCAATATTAATGCACAGGAACTGGGAAGAAGGAATACGTTCTGGGTGTCCCTTCTCTTTTATTTGTTCACAAAAGACTACTGATTAAGAGTCACGGTAACTCAAGCATGAATGTCATTGGCATAAACCAGAAAACAAGATTCATAAAAAATTCTACCATGATAGTCAGTTAAAATAATTTAAAATGAAAGAACATATTTTGTATTTTATAGGAAGAAAGACATTCTTTCCATAGAGAAACATCTTAAAGAATCTTTCTGAAGCCTGAGAATCTCTGGGAGGGGATAAAATGCAATATTCCAGATCAGAACTAAAGATTCCAGCATGGAGGATGACCTCATATGGCCTTCTTGTCAAGTAATATGTAAAAACAAATGTTACAACTACAAATTCACATTAGTCACGGGAAAATTTAATAAATGAAATTATATATTACTGATGGATCTCTTTGGAAAATTTGAATTTTCATGCCATTTTTTCATTTACTAGACAGTAGGATATTGGGTCATTAATTGTAAGAATACATAACAAGTAGTATTTCTATTGTGTAAGTTTTTCTTATAGGTAAATTAGACCTGAATATCCTTTAAATGGAAAATATTCTATGTTAACATATTGATACAACATTACGTGTGTGGAACCTAACATTATTAACATTACTAAAGTAGTAATTATAATTACAATTTTGTTACAAGTAGTTAAGAAAATGTATATTATTTTTTGTTTTTAGACATGCAACCCATGTAATAAGACAGTGTTAACGGTAACTACAAACTACCCAGCATTGATTTCTTATTGGCTTCAAGGAGGAGAATCTAGAAGAAGCTCAAAGCTGAAATCCAGGAGGTAAGAAGAAGGCAGCACAGTGAAAGGGAAGAACTTGATTTGATAAGACTGGCCATTCAGCATATGCTGTTACTAAACTATTTCAGTAGAGAGATTATGCTATTGGTGAGAACCAGTATGGCATAATAATGAAGAGCATTAGATCTGAAGATTACCAAATCACTTACTAACTCTTAATGCCTCTTTGAATGTAAGATGGCCATAAAAATAGTGCTTACCTCATATTGTATATAAGGTGTATCAGTAAATATTGCCAAAATATTTGGGCTTTTAAAATAGCAACTGTAGAAACATAAATGGTTCTACATAACATACCATTAAAAAAAAAAAGAAAAAAGAAAAAATCTCAGATGAAGCTGGGTGGGGGGGCATTTCCTACAAGGAACAAGGATAAGAAATATAGCAAATCTCTTCAGAAACCATGCAAGCAAAAAAGGAGCGTAGTGAAAAAATTTAAGTGTTGAAAGAAAAAATAACCAACCTAAAATTCTATATCCAGTAAAATTATTCTACAAAAGTGAAGGTGAAATAACAATGTTCTCAGAGGGAAATCTGAGAGAATTCATCTCTGATAGAAGAATAGTGCTTGCCTCATAGTGTATGGGAAACAGGGAATTGAAATGTACTGGAAGATATGTTAAAAGATGTTCTTCAGGAGAAAGAAAATGATATAGACAAAAATTTCAACTCTACATAAAGAAAGAATGAATGTCAGAGAAAGAATAAATTAAAGGTAAAATAATGTTTTTATTTTTCTTATTTGTAATTGATTTATAAAAAAATCTTTGTTAAAGTAAGAATAATAATATAACAAGGTATTGGACAATATAACCTGTGAATAAATAAAATCAATGGCAGCAATGTCACAAGAAATGAGAGGGAATAATTGGAGTACTCTTTTGTAAGGTTTGTAAGTTATCACACTATACTTGAAGCCATACAGTGCTATTTGGAGGCAGAATTAAGTTGGTTAAAAACCAATTGCAATTGGTTACAAACTCCATGGCAACCGCTCAAAAATTCTAAAAGAAGTATAATAGATATACTAATAGAAGAGAGAAAATGGAATCATATAAAATGCTCAATTAAGATTAAAAAGGCAGAAAAAAGAGGAAAAAAAAGAATGAATGCAACAAAAAGAAAATAGTTCCAATTATGACAAATATTTACCCAGGTATATCAATATTACTTTAAATATGAATGGTTTAAGAACACCAATTAAAAGATAGAGATTGTCAGAATATATGTAAAAAAATATGGAGACCCATCTGTATGTTGTTACTAGAAACACACTTTATGTATAAGAACTATTGTAAGTTAAAGGTAAAGGGCTAAGTATAACATATCTTGCTAACACTAATCAAAAGAAAGTTGGCATCTCTATTAATTTCAGACAAAGCAGATCTTAGGACAAGAATAATTATCAGGGATAAAGAGGAACACTACATAATGGTAAAAGGGTTAGTCTCTGACAAAACGTAACAATCTTTAATGTGATACACCTAACAACAGAGCATCAAAATACATGAGGGAAAACAAACAGAACTGAAAGGAGAAATACAAATCCACTGATATAGTTGGAGACTTCCACACCCCTCATTCAGTAAGATAGATCCCATGGGCAGAAAATCAATAAGGACCCAGTTGATCTGAACAGCACTCTCAGTCAACTTGATCTGACATTATAGAATATTCCATTCAATAAGAGCAGAATATACATTTTTGTCAAGCACACATGGAACATCATTAATATGGACCACATTCTAGGCCATGAAATACACCTTAGTAAATTTAAAAGAATAAAAGTCATACAAAATATGTTCTCAGATGACAATAAAATTATATTATAAATCCATAATAAGAAAAATATCAAATATTTTGAGATTAAATAAACATACTTCTAAATAACAAATGGGTCAGAGAATAAGTCTCTAGAGGCATTAAAAATATTTTGAACTAAATGAAAATACAACTTATCAAAATTTGTGGGATGCAGTGAAAGCATGTTTACAGGGAAATTTATAGCATGAAATGCATGTATCAGAAAATCAGAATGGTCTAAAGTCAATAATATAAGCTACCACCTTAGGAAACCAGAGAAAGAGAGAAATTTAGCCTCAGGCAAGCAGAAAAAAAGAAACAATATAAATAAAAACAGAAACTATTGAATATAAAGGAAACATTAGATAAAACCAAGGAACCCAAAATCTGATTCTTTGAAAAGATTAATAAAACTGATAAAACTCTAGCCAAGCTAACCAGGAAGGGGGTGGGGAGAAGACACACAGTATCAATATGAAAAATGAGAAAGAAGTCATCACTATTGGTCTCATGGACAATAAAGGCATAAAAAAGGAATACTATGAAAAATTCTATGCATATAAATTTAATAAATTAATGAAATGAACAAATTCCTTGCAAGACACACACTACCAAAACCCACATAAGGAGAAGCAAATGAGTATTTCTATGTCTATTAAATAAACTGAATAGATAATTACCTTTCAAAAAAAAAAACAATAAACACCTGTCCTAGATTATTTCACTGGTGAATTCTAACAAATATTTAAAGGGAAAAAAAAGAAATGATACCAATTCTTCACAATCTTTTCAAGTAAAGAGAGTGAGTATTTCTTAAATCATCCTATGATGCCAACATTTGCCCAATGCTAAAACTAGATAAAGACATCACAAGAAAGGAAAATCATATCAATATCTTTCATGAACATAGATGCCAAAATCCTCAGCAAAATATTGGAAAACTAAACCCAATAATGTATAAAAACGACCAAATGGGATTTATTTTAGGTATGCAAGGATAGTTAAACATTAAAAAATCAATTGGTACAATCCACTATACCAACAGGCTTAAGATGAAAAACCATATGATTACATTAATTGTTGCAGAAAAAGCATTTGACAAAATCTAACACCAATTCATGATAAACACCCTCACCAAACTGGAAATAGAGGGGAAATTCCTCAATTTAATAAAGAACATTTACAGAAATACTAGCATCATACTTATGATTGAGATTTAGATACCTTCCCCCTGAGATCAGGAATAAGACAAAGATGCCCTTTCTCACCTCTCCTATTCAACATCATAGTGGAAATCCTAGTTATTGTAGTAAGATAATAAAATGAAATAATATATACAGATTGAACAGGAAGAAATAAAATTGTCTTTGTTCACAGATGGCATGATTTTCTATATAAAAAATGTCAAAGAATTGATCAAAAAATTATTAAAATTAATGAGTATAAAAAGGTCACAGAATACAAGGCCATTACACAAAGTTGCTTTTCTATATACAACGAGTATTTGAAACTATATATATAGTATAAAGCATGTAAAAAGTATATATATTACAATTATAGAAGGTACTAATTACTAACATCAGAAACAGAAAGATGGATTTCTTTTACAGATTTTATTATAAAAAATAAAAGGATAATATAAACAACTTTGTATAAATAAGTTTTCTTAAGTCAGAAAAAAAATTCAAGAAAATTAGCTATTTTTCAAAACAGCCATAAAAAGAATTAGAAAATCAATTCAACAAATTGAAATGGGAACTAAAATCTTTCAAAAAATTTCAAAGAAATGTAAGAACCAGACAACTTCATAGTGATTTCTTCCAAACATTTTAAGAAAAATAGCAACCATCTATACAAACTAGTCCAGAGAAACAAAAACAAAAGCAAAACATAAGTAACTGTTCTCAAATCACTTTTCAAGGCCAATTAAAGCTTGATAACAAATGGTTAGTTCATTATAAGACGGAAATTTACAAGCTAATATCTTTCATAAACATAATGTACAGCCTGGAAAAATCTGAGCAATTCAAATTCAAATGTCTATTAAAAGAATATTATAATGAAGTTACATTTATTCCAAAAAGCAAGGTTGCTTTAAATATTCTAAAATTAAAATAATTCACCATGTTAACAGAATAAAGAAGAAATATCATATGATGAACTCAATAGATGCAAAACAAACCACAAACATTTGAGGTTAGCACCATGATTAAAATATAGCAGCAAACTATAATTAGAAGAAAATTTATTTATATGATACAGGGTATTTATAAAACAATACCTACAGCAAGCCTCATACTAATGCTATCGTGTTTAAAGCTATCCTCTTAAGACTGGGAATAAGGTAAGGTGTATTCTATAACATCTTATATTCATCATTATATTGAAGGTCCCTACTAGTACAGGAAAGATAAAAACAAAAGAAAAAAGGAAGGGAGGGAGGGAGGAGGGAAAGAAAGAAAATGTTTAAGAGTAGAAAATGAAGAAATAAAACTAATTCAGTTTATATAATAATATATAAAAATCCAAAAGTATATACAGCTTAATCATCAAAATCAGTAAGAGAATTTAGGAATGTCTTTGCACAGAAGGGCAATTTAAAGAAAATTAAAGGCATTTATATGTACCACCAATTAGAAGATAAAACTAATAACACTTAGAATAACATCAAAAAATCAAATACCTAGGAAATATAACAAAATATGTGATATTATCAACACAAAACCCAATAAAATATTGTGAGAAATACTAACACAACTTAAAATAATCAGAAGTTATACCATATTTTTGGATTGCAAGATTCAGTATTTAAAGATTTCAATTTTCTGCAAATTGATTTATCTGTTTAACGAACTCCTGTACAAATTCCAGCAGGTACTTTGTTTTTATAAAGTTGACAATCAAGATTTAACATTAATAGGAATGTAAATAGCCAAAACAATCTTGCAGAAGAATAAGGTTTGAAGACTCCATTGCTACATTAATATAAGGTACATGGTATTGGCACTTGGATAGACAAACCAAGAGAGCAAAATAGAAAGTTTAGAAATAGATTCTTCTTTATACCAACACTTGACTTAGGACAAATATGACTCAGTGCTGTAAAGAAAAGATGAGCTTTTCAATAAATAATTCTGGGTTAACTGTATATTTAGAAGAAAAAAATGATTGTTAAAACATAATTCACACTACCACACAAAAATCACTTCCTGGTGGATTGTAGATATAAATTCATATGAGAGAAAATATAGCTTCTGGAAGATAACATAAGAGAATACCTTCATAACTTTGTAGCAGCAACAGATTTCTTCAGCAGAACACAAATATACTAACCATTAGGGAAAGTATTGACAAATTATATTACATTAAAATTTTGTGGGTTACATAAAGTCTGTTTTTTAAATTACATACAAATAAAACATTAAAATTTAAAAAAAATCCAGTTCCTCAAAGACAGTATTTATTCAAAGGCAACTCAAGGAGAAAATATTTGCCATACATATAACTGATAAAAGATTATATTAAGAATATTTAGAACACCTTACAAATTAATAAGAAAAAACAACACAATAAAAAACAAGCAAGCCTTTAAGAGTCATCTCATTAAGTAAGATATCGAAATGACTATTGGACACATGAGAAGGTATTTTACCTCATTAGTCACCAGAAAAATGCAAGTTAAAACCACAAGTATTATTGATAATGTTCTGTTTGTGGTTGTGGGTAGTTATTACAAATGTGTGTTCATTTTTGTGAAAATCCATCAAAGTGTGCATTTGTGATTTGTGTATTTTTGTAAGTATCTATTTCAGTAGAAATGTTTATTTATATAAGGGATAAATGAATGTGGTAGTTAGGAGAATTTGGCTGCTAGAGTTGGAAGAAAAAGCGAATTGGTACTTAACCTCATTTTCCACATTATTTCCTTTTCTCATTCTTTCTCCTTTCTTTTCTCTTTAACACATAATTTATAGTGGAAGTGTTTCAGTAGAAGTGTAGGCGATGGCATGAGGATTGGGTAGGACTGGGGACAGAAGCAGCAGAATGGAGTTTCCTTCCCCTCTAAACCCATTGCTTCTCATTTTAATTTTATGTTCCCTTTTACATAATACCAGAGCAGAAGGAGCTGGAGCATTGCAAATAGGAACTTAAAGTGGGAAGACCAAATTTTCCTTTGATTCTACCCAAACTTGACCAATTATTCTTGCTGCTTGATGAGCACTGGAAAGGGTAAGAAGCAGGATTTTGGTTTGGGAAAGCACAATCAGTTATAGGATCCACTGCTATAAAGGGGAAGAGTTAGAAAATACCTGGAAGGCAATGAGTGAAAAAACTAAACACCTATGAACATATCTGGGCTGTATATGATGGAAGCAGATAGTCCAACATGAAGATCACCGACTTTGGAGATAGACTACTGTTTGAATTCGATCTCATCCATTTACCGCATGACTTTGTGCAAGTTATTTATTCTCCCCTAAGTCTCATTTTCTCATCTGTAGTATGTCTAAAATATCTATGCCTAATTCATAAGATTATTGTGATGATTAAATAAGCATTAGTCACATAAAATGCTTATTATATATAATGGAATGTTATACATACATAAAATACATAACATATATATAATGGAATATTACTCAACCATAGAAAAGAGTGAAATCTTGCCATTTGCAACATCGTTGGAGCTAGAGACTATAATACCAAGCGAAAAAAGTCTGTCAGAGAAAGACAAATACCGCGTGATTTCACTCATATGTGGAATTTAAGAAATAAAACATAAACATAGGGGAAAAAGAGGAAAACCAAGAAACAGACCCTTAACATAGAGAACAAACTGATGGTTACGGGGGGGGGGGGGGGGGGGGGGGGGGGAAGGATGTGTGTGAAATAAGTGATTCCAGTTAAGGAGTGCACTTGTTGTGATGAGCCCCAGGTGATGTATGGAATTGTTGAATTGCTAAATTGTACACCTGAAACTAATATTACATTGTATGTTAACTAACTGCAATTTAAATAAAAACTAAAAAAAAAAGACCCTTTTAAGTTAACAACGCTAAGGCCAACAATATCTTGCTGGTTAATGAGAACCCTCAATTTCACCTAACAGAGGTCCCTTCAGCTTTTATATTCACTAGGTTCATAAAATATGACCTGTTCCAGGTAATAAGCAATAAGACATTTTCGCTAATGGTAACTAACATTTCATCCCTTAACGTATCAGAGTCTCTATGAAAATCCTGATCCCTGGAATTTTGACATTGTTGCATATGCTGTAGGATTTCTTCTACCAACTTAAAGGTTTTGGCAACTGTAAATTGTAATGAGCACTTATTATATACCAGGTACCTCATTAAGCTCCAATAATTCAGAGTTAAAAGATAAATCTGGTGTTCTCTGGTAAGACATAAACTAAGTAAGACATAAGACATTGTCTGGTGTTCTCTGGTAGGAGATGAATGCAATGTTGAATGATAATGTCTTATAACAGACAAAAGCCAAGGAAATTGGGGAAGCATACAGGAAGACTATCCAAACCAAACCAGCTGACTTGGGCAGAAGCATGACAAGGAAGGATGCCTGTAGAATGTGATGGCGAGGCCGAGTTTTAACAGATGAGCAGGAATTAACCAAGTTAGAAGAGGTGAGGTCATTTTAAGGAGCTTGTGTGGAGGCACAGTGGTAGGAGAGAACATGTTACATTTAGGGAAATGCAAGTGTTTCTACAAGGCCACCTACTTGCATTTTGAACGATTGATGCTTAGATTTTTTTTAATTTAATATTTTACATACAAATTATTATGTGTCCATTTGTAGAGTTAAAACTGCATATGCTCTTATTGACCCATTATCAATAAAAAAAGAGAATTGATAGTACATGCATGTTTTCTAAGATCTACTAAATTCCATTGTGAACAGGAAGTGGAATGTTTTTAAGCCTTACTTTTGCATTTTGCCTAGTAACCATGATCCTAAACACCTGAGATATCCTAGGAGGCCAGGAAGGAATATTTATACTGCACTTCAGGAAAAGCAGCAATTAGCTCTCAGTCCCAGTTTGCCAGAGTGGGATCATATAAAACTTTTAATTCTGTCTTTCAGAAAAATGATAAGGTTGGAAGAAAGGGTCAAGGACCAGATGTAGGGACAAGTTATTTCTGTAATTATCTTGTTCTGTGACTCTGTATTTGATGCACTTTCATTAAGGAAATAAAAGCAATTTAACTCTGGTAAAGTTTGAATGATGTTAGGTACAAAAACTATAGACTGAAGTCTATTTTATCCTATGCATTCAAGGATTGTGTGAAATCCACCCAGAAAATTATAAATCTTATTCTATTTAAACACCATTCATCTGGAGTAATATTTACCTGTTTCTCATATCTGAGCATCTGAATTCTAACTATAATTTTTAATGTGAGTCCACCTGGTTTAAAGAAGTCTTTATAAATACCTACTTTTCAGACCCCTTTTTCAGGATTTATAAAAAAAATCCTCAAATTATACAAAAATGAATAATTTCACACGAAATACATACTATAAAAACGATGTACAATTTATTAAGAGTAGTATATTTTCACAAAGTATTTGGTTAGATTTTCAAAAACAACAAACAGTATGCAAGGTGATTCTAGTGTTAACCTCCATGCCACTCACAATGGGGTACTGGTATCTCAAACCTAGTCTTGTCTGAATGTTTTGAGTCTATATGTGTGTGCCATGCCATATTGAATGGTGCTGAATTTCAGTCTCTGGCAAAAAGTACTCAAACTCCAGATTTCACCAAGAGTATTTCTATAGTTCTTGCCTGATCCACATAATGCTGAAATTTAAGGTGTATCTTATTTCAATATGCTCTGTAAAGTACCAACTATAGCTGCTTATTTCCTGGGGAAGACATCTCCTGTGCATTTTCTAATCTGTGCTATGGTGTTGTGTATGTGTTCACATAAGCACCTGAATTTTTGGCCGAGAGATGGTTTCAAATTGGCAATATAGCACCTGAAAATAGCTTCTTGCTGTGATAATTTTGGATTCTATCAAAGATACTCTTTCACTACCATCTCCTCTCATTCCAAACCCTACCATTGTACTAGTTCAATGTGTTAACATTTAAACTTTTGTGCCCACTATAAGCAGAACTCACTACACCCATATGAACTCTGTATTTATTAATTGAAGACAAAGCAGTTAATACCACATCTCACAAAAAAATATATGTCAATAATTTGTAATTTACAAAGTTATTCAAATTAGAATAAAATAGGTAAGTTGTAAATCAAAATATGCCATTTTGCATAGTTTACTTTAGCAACTTTGAGATAAATCTGCCTGAAATGTGTTTTAAGGATTTTGATTTTTCTAAACTTTCATTAGCAAAATTTGTGACCCATATTATTCTTCCCCAACCTCCTTTTGGACTATCAAAATACTTTTCCAACCTGATCACACAATCTACTGAGGTCATATAGAGACAATGGCATTTGTGTGAACTGACAGAGAAAGGAAGATGCTTGCTTGCTTTATTTTGTTTTAATATGAAAAGGGAGACTTTTAACACAAGTCCCTCCAACCTAGTAAAAATAATTTACATTATTTACTTTTATTGCCCTTATCAATAGATCCAATTGTATTTCTGTTTAGCTCTTTATTTTTCTTATTCACTTTCACCTACTTTTTACTTATTTCATTAAGCTTTTAAAAATTACCTTATTTCTCTATGCTTACAAGACTTCTAAGGACATCTAACTGACAACTATATAGTGTCAAATCCAATTGTTCCTAGGAAATACAATGAACATGTCTGTCTCTATTCAAACAATTTAAAGTTATATACAATGACAGCTCTTATCTATAGAAATCATGGAATTCATCACTTGAAGGTGCTCTGAAAAATGCAAATGTGTTAATTGTCTACCTCTATTTTTCTATAAATTTTGTTCTGGGGGGACATATTTCATACTGCTTAAATCCCATACACTTGGACATAAACCAGAATAAAATGAAGGGGTGGATATGAATCTAGATGCTGTTCTTTTAGTCCAGAGTGAAAGGCTACTTTCATGCCTCTTCAGGCAGGAAGCAAGAGCTATTCCATGAAAATTCATCCATACTCACCGTCCCACCCTGAACATGAAATACTAAGCTGGGTTCTAAATGATCAGAACAAGTCTATACTTTGCTTTGAAATCACGAACTTTGCCATTTTATAGATACAGTGGTCATCTGTACAAGAGAGCAGAATTTTGGGAAGGATAGCATAAAACATTTTAAAAATCACTTTCTTGTCTATATTAAATTCTATAAGAATACTTATGAATAAACAAGAAGTAACTTTTCCTTCATTTCTCAAGAGCTGGCTCATGAGGAAAGGTAAAATACAGGATGTGGAGTATTCTAAAAACTAATCCTAAAAACTCATCTGAAAATGAGGATACTCTGGCCAAAAACCAATGAATAAATCACCTTCCTGGTAATGTAATTTTCACTTTAGGGAATCTTTAACTCTTGAGAGCTTCTTAACAGCACACTTTATTAATTTTTCTTTTATCTTAGTTTTCTATGACTAGTCTTCTTTCTTATTCCAGCTCCAACAAGTTCATAGAACAAATAGTAAAAGTCTTAGAGTAAATGTTTGAAACAAGGATCACCTTACTCTAGGGGCCAAGTCTATCTCACCAATTCTGGAATTACTGAAGGCCAGATCTGCTCTTTTCCCCAATTTCCAGCACTTGGTCTTTCTGACCCAGAAGCCTACTGGATACCTGTGAGAGAATAATTGATATTATAAAAAGAATTGTTCCCAGCTATTAAGAGGGCAACACCAGGCCCTTATTTAATTATAAATGTGTTTCATAAGCAATTATAAAGAAAAAAATTAATAAGGGAGTCAAAGAAGGAAGTGGTTCTTTCACATCAATGAAAATGCTTTGAGAATTCTAAGCTAGTATACACTCAATCTATAAATATTTTTATAGAATCCCCTATTATGTACCAAATATGGTACTAGGTGTTAGGAATATATCAATGAATGGATAGGACAAGGTTTCTGACCTCATTCAGTTTATGTTCTAGTGGGAAGGACGAACACTGAAAATGTATTTAAAAAATAATCATGTGTATAATCAAAGTATTAGAAATACTGCTAAGTTTGATAAATAAAATAATCAGTGGAAGGTAAGTATTCCAGGCAGGGACAAGTAGGTACAAAGACTCTGTGGTGGGAAATGGCTTCTCGGGTTAACATTAAGAGATGAGGTTGGAAGGATGAAGGGGAGTAAGTCGGAGGGGGAGATGAACCATTAGAGATGATGGACCCTGAAAAACAAACTGAGGGTTCTAGAGGGGAGGGGGGTGGGGGGATGGGTTAGCCTGGTGATGGGTATTAAAGAGGGCACGTTCTGCATGGAGCACTGGGTGTTATGCACAAACAATGAATCATGGAACACTGCATCCAAAACTAATGATGTAATGTATGGTGATTAACATAACAATACAAAATTATTAAAAAAAAAGAGATGAGGTTGGAGGCAAAGTATTCAACACCTTGTAGACCATGGTAAGGATTTGGATTTTATTCTGGGAGAAATAAGAATTCATTAAAGCATTTTTGGTAGAAGATTTCCAAGATGTGATTTAAATTTTTGAAAGACCACTTTGGCTGCTATGTGGAGAGAGGCAAGGGGGCAGCAGGGAGAATGGAGGCTATAATAGGATCCATGAGAAATAAGAGTTAAGAATGTCATCACAGAGACTAGAACACAACAATATATTCAAAATAGCATGTTTTTGTATGTTCCCATTTGAATACCAGATTCAAAAATCCCTATGAACATGTGGAATTACGTTTCTGCACTGTTTGTGCAGGTAAAAGATCGATGTGGCAGGTAAGTCCAAGAACAAGTCAGCCTTCTTTTGAAATCTTGGCAGTTTGGCTTGTCAGCTGGAGAAGTAACAGTATGAAATCAGTAGGAGTAAGTGAGTTTAGTGGATTTAAATCAAGTCTCCATGTAAAGAGTCCTTAGAACTGCATTTTTAATTCCACCTAAAATGGCTACTTTGGGATACAGATTTCAGTCAAATAAACAGATAAGGCTAGGATGAAAAGAAGAACAGGACATGAAGTCAATGTGCAAGTTATTTCAGGGCTAGCTGATCCTGATGATGACGCTTACTCTTTTACTGTCCATGCCCCCCTCCTCCCACCCCATCTTTTTACCCAACTTCCTGCCATTGACTCTGAATATGTCCTGCTGCTTGGTCTAGCCTGGTCTAGTCTGGTCTAGTCTGGCTCACTCTTCAACCTCACTGGACTCCAGGTATTTGAAAAGCACTATTGTTCTTCCATGAAGTCCCCACTTGGGCATTGTCTTTTACCTTTGATTTAAATGCAGATACTCCCATTAAATTGGGTGCTAATTCAACTAGACTTTGTGAATGAAGCATGGGTAACAGACCACAAGCAGCCTCATTTTAGCAAAGGTCCTAATAGCTTTCACAGCTCTAGAAAGTTGTCAGCTTCAACCGAGTGTGCTACTACATGTACAAAAAGGTAATGCTACGGCTGCTATTTGAGAGTGTGACAATGAAATACATGCTAGTTCCAGTCACTGAGAAAAATAATTATTAAAGTGTACACCATAGCGACCGTAGATAGTATTATGTACTATGGGGGATTCAACAGTAAATGATTTGGTGTCTGCTCTCATCCCATATGCCCTGAGAACATGGCCTCATTAATTCCAGAAGGCCCCATTAAAAAGGTGGCTGTGCTCTGCAACCTTGTTTTCTCACCCATTAACAACAGCTCCCTGACCACGAGATGGCCTTTTTCATATAGGATTACATGACACCACTCTGACTCTCCTAAACATAGCTCACATAGTATAATAAGAAACAACTGGCTTTGGCCAAAAGAAACTCAGCTGCCACCAGCCTAAGTGATACTCTTTCTTGTCGCTAGGGAGTTACTATCTAGTTGGGGAATAAAAAATGTGCTTACATGAAATAATCACTGAATAATTCTAGGCAACATAAAAGTAAGATCTCTTTATCCATTGATTGAGGAAAGGACATCTCAAGTGAACTCTTATTTTTGCTAGCCTTATCATACGCTGCTAGTGAAGCTTAAATATTTCAAAAACTGTTTCATTCTTTAGGTCAAGTCTTTTGTTTTTCTCCTGAGGAAAGTCTAGAAAGATGCTTCTAGTAAAGCTCTCAGGACAGCTGTAGACAGGAACTCCAATACTCACTATGCTACTCTTCCAAAAACAACCCCATTTTACTGTAAAGTGGACATGGGCATCTGGCCTCAGTAGTAAAACTTTGAAATTAGATATGATCATTGCCAAAAAATCTATTTTGGTAAATGAACTTCTAATATGATCCCCTCACAAAGAGAAATGATATACATGTAAACAGAGGTATGTATAGATATAGAAACAGTGCCTACTGCATGTAAAGCCCCAACACTCCATCAGTAAATAGAAGAGACATACGTCCTGCCCGTTCCACGAGGAGAAATGGTCATTAAATAAACACACAATTAATTATATAAGACTATCATGATACGTGCTTGAAGAAGAAATATAAGTGCTTTGAAAATGTATAACAATGTTTTGATCTAGTCTTGGGGACCTGAATTAGTTGTTAGGATTCCTTTTTAGCCCTAATCCATTAACTTCTTATCACTTACTTGAAAGTGTTCTGGACTTCCTATTAGCCAGTGGCTTCTGTAGCTTCCTCATTGGCAACAGAAAAGTTCTGCTAGTTTTCTGTAGGACTTTCACACTCTAACTTCTGGAAAACTATGTGAGACCAGTCACTGGAGGGACTATAATTAGGACCACAGTCCCCATACCCCCATGTTATTAGTGTATCTGGTTCAGCAGAACCAGCCACACCTCCCAAGTTATCTATCACGATGAGGACACTTGTCTCTACATGGCTCTGTACATGGCCCACTGTCCTCCATCACTCTAAATCCTTGCCTTGTGCCTTCTGGGACTCATCATCTGTTACCATCTAATCCCTGTATCTTCAGCCTCTGCTCAGCATCCTCAATACCTTTGTCCTCTCACTGAAGCTTGATCCTCCCCAAGGTACAACTTTCCCTGAAGCCTTCTCAAGTGATGGCTTTTTTCTCTCTGACATCTTATGTCTTGCTGGGTTTTGCTCTTCATTGCTGACTCATGTATGGCCTCTGATAAAAGCATGCTTACACACACACACACACACACACACACACACAATGAAAACTCCTATCAGTTTCTACTACAAGCTAATAGCATTTATATAATGATTACATGGATGTGATATAACCTTCACAATAACATATATCCCTAACTCTATTTTACAGATCCATTTGGAGACACTGGGATGTTAAGTTAATTGTCCAGTCAGCTAGAAAATATTAGAGCCAGGTTTGAACCCTGACAGTCCAGCTCTTAGAGTCCATCCTCTTAATTATGTCATACTGCCTCCCACCATTTGGTGCCATTGTCCTGTCTTCCCAGCCAGTGCCTCTTCTTCAGGGAAGATTTTAGCCCTAAAATCACTGTCATCAATCTTGGTGACTTCAATAGACACGGGGAAGGTCCTTTCAACACAAAGACCCCACAGTCCCTTGATGTCATCCCCTCCACCATCGACCCTTTTCAGTGCCCACTAGGTCTTGTCATTACCAATAATGGCTCCTAAATTTCCCCCAATGTGGTCACCATCTCTCAGATTTCCACTTCAAACCTCCAGGACCTCTACTCCCACAAGTTTTCTGCCTGATTTTCTCCTTGCCACTTGGATTCCATGTGTTATTCTTACAATCAGTCCCTTGCATGCACCTTCTATTTCTTTTCCCCTTTATGCCTCAGGCTTTCTTGCCTGATACAGCTCGAATCCACACTGAATCCAGTTCACCCTCTCTCACCTGCCTGTGCAGCTGAACTTGAAGAAAAATGCAGTCAGATTTACTTTAAATTTGCAAAGGCAAACCTCAGCACCTCCTAGAAATTCTGTTTTACTGATTAGTTCTCTTTCCCAGTTCAGGGTAACAATTTTACCTACTGTCCTCCCTCCACAAACCTGAAGTATCACCTATTTAACCCTGCATAGGTAATAATCTTGCCTCTCATTTCCTGGACAATAAGAATCCATAAAAAAAGACCATCCTTATCCTCCCACCTGCAAACCTCCAACTACCTGTGTCCGTGCTCATATACACTGCCTCCCATCCTTTCTAAAGGGATGGCAGTCTAAGGCCATTTTCAACCATAATTTTTTCTATTTATAATATAATTCTTAGTACCATTTACAAACCAACTATATATACTGAAAATTTAAACAAAATAAAACCAAGTGAACCTGTATCCAACATTTTGTTTATTTGTTTGTTTGTTTAATTTTCAGCTTATCTACTGTTTCCTCTTGGGAACTATCCCAGTAGTTTTATTCTTCCCAGAGTAATTGTGTACATATCAACACGATTGATTGCAGAAATAAGTAATAGATGTAGTATCTTCACTTTCTTACTGGATTCCCATAATGAATTCTGCATTTTTCAGCATACTGAGGTTTTAAATTATTAATCATGTACATAGTCCAAAACCACTCCATAACATACAACATATAATATAGAGAGAAAAAAGTATACCCTGGTGTCCAGTGTTTCTGGTGACAATATAAACCAGAAGAGGAAACCTGAGCCATTTGTACATGTCACCCAAGATAAAAAGACGAAAACAACATTTAAAAAGTAAAGGGAGCCTAAGCAAACTTTTATGCATATACCTTCAGCATAGTTTGGTATGATCAATCACACATATATTTTCCTAATTTCCCATCCCATTCTTACGAAAGGAGGTATCAGCTGAGTTGTCTAGAACGATAGTTCATGACTGTTTAGGTTAATATTAACATCAGTTTTATAGTTTAGTATTGAAATATAACACTTGCTTCAAAAATTTAATTCTTACATCCTTGTGAAAGTATGAGAGAGGTAGATCAGACCCCTTGGTTACTTAGGTTATAAAACTTGGTATTAATGTTCATTATTTTCCCTTTCTACCTCTCATCTCTTCAATAGACTGGAGGGCACGCTGTCCTTAGAAAGCTTACAAGAAGCTTATAATCTACTTGGGGAGAAAGGACACATACATAAAACCTCAGATGGTGGCCTGAATATATAATTTAGTATGTATTTATACTCAGTGGGAAATGAATGTATTCCAAACTGAGAGATCTGGCATGAATTACCTGTATGCAATCAGTTATCAAACTTCTTTCATTCTTCAAAAAACCTTCTACACAAATCTTAATCTTGTTTTTAATTAACTACTCATGTCTTGATGTCATCACTCCCACAGGGATTACTACAACAGCTTCCTACCAAGCCTTTTTATCCTCCAATTCATGCTATAGTTCACTGCCAATATATAACTCCCTAAGCATTGTTTTTTTTTTCTATGTGGATTTTTAATTTTTTTCAATTTTTTATTGTTATGTTAATCACCATACATTACATCATTAGTTTTGGATGTAGTGTTCCATGATTCACTGTTTTTGCATAGCACCCAGTGCTCCATTCAGTACGTGCCCTCTTTAATACCCATCGCCGGGCTAACCCATCTTCCCACCCCCTCCCCTCTAGAACCCTCAGTTTGTTTTTCAGAGTCCATCATCTCTCATGGTTGGTCTCCCTCTCCAATTTCCCCCCCTTCATTTTTCCCCTCCTGCTATCTTCTTCTTCTTTTTCCTAAGCATTGTTTTTGCTACTCCCTGCTTGAAAACATTTTAGTTCTCCCTACATCAAAACTTGTGTAGTCTTAACTACTTTGCTCAACCTTTAAGACATGTCAGAATCTGTTCACATCCTTATTTCCTGAGAGGCACCCACTCCTCAGTCCAATCAGGTCAGTATCCTCACAATGAAACTATGGAAATCCATTATATCTGAGCCCTCACAACTCTTCCCCCACTGAGGCAGCTTTCCTCACCTCTTCTGCCTCTGAAATTTTAGCCTCTCCTTCAAGGTCCAGCTAAGACCCATTATCTCCACGTTACCTTCTCACACTGTATCTCTTTGTCCCCTCTCCTCTATGCTTCTGTGATACCCATGGTATGTACCACATAGAATAGCACCTGCCTGCTGAATTTATGCAAAAGTTGATTCTTTCTAAATAGTAACTCCTAAAAGTCAGCAACAGCATTTTGTACAAATTCTACAGCACCTGCACAGTCATGAATACATAGTTGGAATTTATTAGATAGATACCTAGTGTGTTTATGACCCCTCTCTTTGCTAGTTCATATTTTCTAAAAAGAAATATATACCTAAATAAGTTAGTAAAAAAATTATATGTGTGGGTATGTAGTATAGATTTACAGCTTTTATTTAAAGGATATTTCTGGAACTTTAAAAAGAATCTAATAAGCACTTAAAATGAGACTTCTCTCTTTTTTTTTTTTTTTCCGAATTGTGAATCTGAGCAATATCCTGGGTCAGTACCAAGAGTAAAAACTAAGGAAGGTATTATCTGGCCTCTGGATAATGGAGAATGTACTGTCCTGAAAACTTATGATTTACTTTGCATCTTAGACAAAGCTGGCCAGGTAAGGTTTCCTCTATCACAGTGCCTAGCACAAGCCTGGGGATATACGTGCTCAATAATTTCTTGTTCATTGATTGAATTTTTGGTAATTAGCTGAAGAGAAGATTCCATGTCTGAAATATGCTCATGATATCTTCAGGATTTAGATCTAGGTGGAATTTCCTAGGGCAATCCCTCATTTTAACTTCAAGAAGTGATGTAATTAATGGGAAGCTAATATTCTAATTACCCATTTTTAGATTTTACTACTATCTTGAGAGGTAGCAGGCCAAGGTCCTTGCTGCTGTACTTCTAGTAATTTTTTTGAATGACAAAAATTTTTAGAGGTAGAAACAGTTTTAGAAACCATTTATCCTAACCCATTCACTCTTTAGCGCGAGGATACAGACCCAGAGTAAACATAGATCAGGTCATTGAGGGAAGTCAAGGCAAGAATCAAGCTCTCTTAATCCAGTAACTACCTTATCTCCATTTAAATAATAAAGGATGGCAAAATACCGTCAAATCCTGGGGCTGAATAGAACTTACAGATGGTTCATTATTCTTTGCTTTAACACTTCCAGTAATTGGCAAACAGCTCTTCCTACAATGGAAGGCCTCTAAAAATTAGAAATGTTCTTTGAAAGAGTAATTCTCAGTCTTATATTGAGTCAAAATCTGCCTTCGCACAACTCTGGATTCTAGCCTAGCCTTGGTTTCTTTTCTTTCTTTCTTTTTTTTTTTTTTTTTTATTACTAGCCTAGCCTTGGTTTCTTATGGAATAACAGCCATCCACTGTCTCTTCCATGAGGCAGATATTTCCAAACAAAACATGTGACTGGAAAGTTTCCCTTTCCCTGAGTTCTTCCAAACTTCCTTCTTATGGTATCACCTCCCTCTGTTTTGATAATAATCTTAGAATTTTGCCTTGGATGTGTTAGAATGCTTTCAGTTAAAGGTGATTAAAAAAAATCAATTTGGCTTAAAGAATAACTAAAGCTTCCAGCCTCAGGGCAATTTAGGCACAGTTTGGTCAGAGCTCTGAGTCTATTTTCCTTCGTTTGCTGTTCTCTGCCTTTATCACCGTGTTAACTTTCTCCCCAAACTGACTTCCCTCATAGTTGTTGGATGCCTGCCAGCAACAATTAGTGCTGCATGATGCCTCATTCAGCAGGAGAGGCAAGTTGCTTCCCATTAACTGCTGGGAAAAAGAAAACACTGAGATTTACAACAATTGGCCACCCCTGAACCAATCCCTAAATGCCACACACTGATAAGCCTAGGCCTAGATTAATTAAACCAATTATAGTGAAAAGAAAGATGGAATTTTCCTGGGCAGCCTTAGCTAGTCATAGCCTACCCTTGAAGCTGAGGTAAAGTCAAGTCCAGTCAAACCTTACTGCATACTAGCATCAACAGGGCAGGTGGAATAGACACTGAAATAACCATATCTTCTGTCTGCTATGCCTGTAAGTGTATGTGATACTCAGGATGGGTCTGACTAAACTCTGAGTTCAGTGAAATATTAGGAATCAGTCTTATTGCACTTCTCTCATTTTGGAAAATATTCCTCTATTAATGCAATCTTAGCTTGAATGTTTTTATTATTTTTTTTAAGATTTTAGTTATTTGAGGGAGAGAGAAAGCACGAGCAGGGAGAGGGGCAGGGGGAGAAGCAGGCTCCCCGCTGAGCAGGGAGCCCGATGTGGGACTCAATCCCAGGACCCTGGGATCATGACCTGAGCCAAAGGCAGACGCCTAACCGACTGAGCCACCCAGGTGCCACTCTTTTTTATTTTTTAAAGCTGGTGTAACTTTTGGAGTTTGTGGTTAACAAAAGGACTGCTTTATCTTTTAATTTTAATTTTTTTTATTTTTAAAAATATTGTATTTATTTGTTTATTTATTTATTTATTTAGTTGAGAGCGAGAGCAAGAGAGCACAAACAGGGGAGGGAGAAGGAGACTCCCCACTGAACAGGGAGCCCTGACAGGCTTTTCGCAGAGATCCCAGGACCCTGAGATCATGACCTGAGCTGAAGGCAGACTCTTAACCAACTGAGCCACACAGGTCTCAAATTCTTAATTTTTAAAAAATTTTGCTTTGTATTGCTTGAAATGAACTTTTATAAACTCTAATATAACTGATTTTTTTAAAAAGATTTTATTTATTTATTTTACAGAGAGAGACACAGCGAGAGAGGGAACACAAGCAGGGGGAGTGGGAGAGGGAGAAGCAGGCTTCCCGCTGAGCAGGGAGCCCGATGTGGGGCCTGATCCCAGGACCCTGGGACCATAAGCCGAGCTGAAGGCAGACACTTACCCTCTGAGCCATCCAGGTGCCCCTCTAATATAACTGATTTTAAAAGCCAAAACTTTACATGCATTTCTATTGCTAAATCTCAAAATCCTGATATTTATGCCTTGTTCTATTTTCTAAAACATTTTAAATTTTGTTTCTATCCGTCAGTATATTAGCTTATTTCTTCAAGACTGATGTTTCTTCACCCAGATTAGATTTTAAAATGTGACCAAGACAAGGCCAAGGACAAAGCCATGAGGTACACACCATGAGAAACCCCCCTGCAAGCTAACACAAGATTACTAATTACATGCAGTTTTTCAACCAACTACACATCCATCTACCCTTACTATCATCCAGGCATATTTCTATACTACTTCACAAGGACATCCTGAATGACCTCATCAGATCCTCACCTAGATACAAATACTGCCACCTCCCAACCTCCTGAAATCTCCCAGGTTACACAACCTATAGGAAACAAAATTAGGTTAATTTGGCAGGAATGTTTTTATTGCTTTCAGACTGGATCCTACAAATAGTTTCATTATTTTCTAAATACTCTCAATTCCTTGTTAGAATAATCCGTTCTAAAATGCTATTAATGATCAACATCGCTGATCTAATAGTCGCTAGAATCTACCTTTTCATCCTTTGCAAGAATTGAGGTGATATTTGCTCAGATCACATCTCTTGGCACCACTCCCTTTCCTTATGATTTCTGTAGACTACTGCCAATCATTCTGTGATTGCATCTTTAAGTGCTTCAACACCCTGGAATGTAATTTGTCTATGGCTGCAAACTAGAATTCATTTAAATGTCTGGGTGGCTTTTTATAATCTCTTCTTTTTATTTTTTCTGGGACTTCAGTTCACTCTCAACTGTGTTTTTCTAACCGTTCTATTTTGATAATAACTTTTGCATAGTGGCAAGGACAGATAAAATAGGAGTGAAACGATTCCGTCTCCTGTCTGTATTTGCTAGCATCTCACCATCTTTTCTAAGCAGTAGGGAGATCTAGTCTACATTCATAATTATGATTCCTAGCCTTTACATAAGTCTTCTCCATTGGGAAAATTCCTCTTGTTCTCAACCTCTTTGTTATCTAACTTTTATTCGTTTATCAGATCTTAGAGATAATCTCCCTGAGAAGCCTTCATTGATCCTCCACACCTAAACTAGGCACCTTTCCTATGTCCCATGACACCTCATGACAGTCTTCCATGGAATGTAGCACATTATATTGTAATTGCCTGTTATCATGTCTGCATTTCCCATTTAACTATAAGCTAGAAGGCAAGGACCTAATAATATTTTTGGCAGAGATTTTCAGAGAGCTTGATACTGAAGGGGTGCTTAGTCAATATTATTAACTATTAAATGAATTAAAAGGTACTTTTTGTTAGTTTTAGCATTTTTCCAGTTCTTATATTTTTTTCCAAAATTTATTTTACTGTCACATCACTGAACAAATTTCCTTGGTGGTCAAAACTAAATCAAAAGTAACAGTTTCTTCCAAGCTTTTCCCAGTAAAAAGGATGGATCTTAGACTTCCAACAAGTTTAATGAACTTAAAATATTTCTTAAGAAGAAAGGAAAAAAATCTAGTATCCATGCATACTCAATCAGAAAACCATGGCTCATTATAAATTTCTTTTTGAGTCCTATGGAGCACATTCCTACAAATGGGAACTTGTGAAAATCAAATGACCACCTTTTGCAAAGGCAAACTGAAATAAATTTCCTGGTTTAAGATTTCTTTAAACCCATTGCAATCATTAAGACAACTTAAACATTTTGAAAGCTTGGAAAATACATTTTTTTATCAAATGTGCTTAGTGAATTTTACATAGTCTTTAGTTTTTCTGTTTTACCAAGGGTATTTCCTACTGATATGCTTTTCTTACAATAAACCTCGTTAACTTATCCAATTTGTCACATGTCCAGTTTATAAAATTTTAAAGCTAATGGTATAAAAATTCAAATAATGATATTTCATATTTATAAGAGCATCCTGGAATGAAGAAATAATGAAGACACAGTCAGCTTCTATTAAAAGTATAGGATTGAATGTTTAAGAAGTTACCTACCTATAGGAAGGTGGAATCATTTTGATTTTATCTGATTTTAAAATTTAAGTAGATGTGCTGCAGGTTGGTTCTTGAACAGGTGACAAAAATACCATGTTTTGTCACTTTTTTTTTTTTCTCTTTAGCCCTGGATATGTAGCAATTGTCTTGATCTGCTGCCACAGATTGGCTGCTCCAGCATTTTTTCAAACTCTCTCGGGCTATGCCTACATGCTTGATGACAAACTGACCTGACCATAGTTTTAAATTGTACTAATCAGTCAAAGGCCATTTATAAGCAACTACCATTGATTGAGACCCAGAAGTATGTTTCTCTGATTAGGATTCAGAGAGAAAAATTGTTACTGATTGGTACAATTGAAAGTTATGGTACAAATTATTCTGCAGCAATTCTTTTTTTTTTAAGTTTTTTATTGTTATGTTAATCACCATACATTACATCATTAGTTTTGGATGTAGTGTTCCATGATTCATTGTTTGTGCATAACACCCAGTGCTCCACGCAGAACGTGCCCTTTTTAATACCCATCACCAGGCTAACCCATACCCCCACCCCCCTTCCCTCTAGAACCCTCAGTTTGTTTTTCAGAGTTCATCATCTCTCATGGTTCGTCTCCCCCTCCGATTTCGCCCCCTTCATTCTTCCCCGCCTACTATCTTCTTCTTTTTTTTCCCCTTAACATATATTGTGTTATTTGTTTCAGAGGTACAGATCTGTGATTCAACAGTCTTGCACAATTCACAGCACTCGCCATAGCATATACCCTCCCCAATGTCTATCACCCAGCCACCCCATCCCTCCTGCCCCCCAAACACTCCAACAACCCTCAGTTTGTTTCCTGAGATTAAGAATTCCTTGTATCAGTGAGGTCATATGATACATGTCTTTCTCTGATTGACTTATTTCACTCAGCATAACACCCTCCAGTTCCATCCTCGTTGTTGCAAATGGCAAAATCTCATTCCTTTTGATGGCTGTTCTGCAGCACTTCTTTAGCTAAGTAATGATGAACCCTAAGAGAGAAGACTTAAAAATAAGTCATTTTTAATTTTTTAAAGTATTATTAATATAATTAGAATTCATTTTGTACATGGTGCTAATATAGCCATGAATTATCTGTACTATCTGGGGTAAATCACCTAACCTCTTGAGGTCTCAATTTTCCGTATAAAAAAATTAGGCTCTCTAAAAATTGCAATCTACAGAGTATATAGTAGGGAGTTTTTAAGTTATTTCAATGTCAGAAAGCTCTTAGGAACTTTGTACTAAACCACAATAAAGATTCACAAGTTCACTGTAGTTTCTGATACATGAAAACCACTCAGTAATTAATGAATTGGGGAATGAATAGGAGAATGAATGAAAAAAGTAAATTAATTAATAAAAATTAGATTAGCTTCTGTCTAAATTTACATCAACCCTATGGTCTAGTAATTATTTTTTGTTGCTCTGAAGTCCTATCATATATGCGTTTGACTATGGAAAAGTGAATCAAGTTACTTCTTAAATACAGTTTGAGGACTAAAATGTTTTTAATATTCAAAGTCATAGGTATTAATAAAAATGATCTTTGGTAGCAATAATATTAGAAAGCACTAAAAAAGGGAGAAAATAGTTCGACCTAAACAACTACTGTTAATCCTTTTCATTGTCTCTGTGACATTGATGAGAAGTTCTTGAACTTGTCCACAGGGCTAATTATCTATTATTTTCATCACCTTATGGGGCTTTGATCCTATCTGTGACTCAGCCTAAAATCTCAACTAACCCTTGAAGTAAATCAATAAAAATATTCTTGTTTATATACTGGTTACAACTAATATCTCATATAACCTCAATTTGACTTCATTTGAAGCAATGTTTTCCTCAACAATTCATTCATTCAAAATTGTAGAATCCAAGAGTGAAGCATACTTCTTCCCTCCAGGACAAGAGGACCCATCAAATGAGAAAAGGTAGTAAGTTTTTTGTAACTCTTTTACTTAGGTCATATTATTAGTCCTTCTCTTTATGAAAAGAAAAGAAAATAAAAGGTTTTTTCCTACTTTTTTGAAGTTTTGTATGAAAAATTAGTGCAACTTCTTTTGACTTACCCTGCATATATTCCTGAATTCATAAAAACTTGGCTCAGTCTTTATTTTCACTATAGCTGAGTAGGTAATAGGCTCTAATGTTGTTGTAATTCACTGGCATTCTCTGTTATAATGCCTTTATTGATCTGTTTCTGGGGATTTTTGCTTTTATTCATAGAAACAATTTCCTTGTATATCTGGACATTTTTTACTACATGCTAGACATTGTCTTTGAAAAATTATTTGCCAAATACTTTGGGGACTACAATAATGGTACCTTCCTCCAAGTGTTATGCTTGTGTTTGCTTGGGGTACTGCCAATTCAAGACCAGAGATTACACAAAAAACTCATGACCTAGACTGTGTTATTCCAATGAGTCTCACTCTAAGGCGTGGCACTTTGAAATTTCTGCTCATTGTGGAGACAATCTCCTGTTTGAATCTTATAAGAGCTCTAAGCTTTGCTTCTGAGTGCTTAATTTCCTGAACATCTCATAACAAAAGTCTTTTTTTGTTTTGTTTTGTTTTTATCCCCTGGGATAATCAAATGCAGTTGGGGCAAAATAAGCTTCTTTTAACATTCTTCTGCACTAAATGCACAAATAGTAGAATTCTTATTCAGAAATAAAGCCTTTTTGTTTTTGACCTTTAGTTGATGCCTTTTGGTGTGTATACTCACAAACGGATTTTTTTTTTCTCTCTACAAGAGAATTGACATGAATCCTGGTTAGTTCAGGCTGCTATAATCAACTGTCTATGTACTATAGACCAAGTAGCTTATAAATGAAATTTATTTCTCACAGTTCTGGAGACTAGAGGTCTGAGATCAGAGTATCAGTATGGTCAGGTTCTGGTGAGAACCCTCTTTTGGGTTGCATACAATGGTAGATAATATGGAGCTTTCATCCTGAAAACCTATTTTTTTTCCACTGCCTTTGTTTCACTCTTCTGAGAATGGAGACAGAATTATAGAACAGTTCAGCAACAACGTAGGTCCACAGTTTAGTCAATTTTCCTAAACAATAGTATTAAAGTCCCTCACTATATGGCTCGACCGAGACCAGCCTTTGGAAAAAATTTCAGAATAACAAAAGCCTTTCTAATTAAACCGAAGCAGCACTTTTTGTTTTTTAAGCACATTTTCGGTAATAAGCAGTAAGAAGGTACATTCCTTTTAAACAGCTTAATGAGATATAATTTACATGCCATAATATTCACTCATTTAAACTTCAATGATTTTTAGTATATTTATTGAGTTGTATACTATAATTACTATAATCTAATTTTAGAACATTTTCATTACCTCAAAAAGAAATCTGTACCCATTAGCATTCATTTCCAATTTGCCTTCACCCAACCTTCCCCACCCCTAGCTCTAGGCAATCATTAATCTATTTTGTCTTCATAAAATTGCCTAGTCTAGACATTTCAAATAAATGGGACATATGCTATGTGGTCTTTTGTGACTGGCTTCCTTTACTTAGCATACTGTTTTTGAGGCCCATTCATGTTGTAGCATATATCAGTACTTCATTCCTTCCTATTGCACCATAATATTCCATTGTATACATACACCACGTTTAGTTTATTCATTCAGTTGTGGGAAATTTGTATTGTTTCAACTTTTTGGCTATTATAAATAATTCCTCTATAAATATCTGTGTACATGTTTAGATATTGATATGTTTTTGTTTCTTTTGAGTAAATACTTAAGAATGGAATTTGTAGGTCATATAGTAACTCTATATTTAACATTTTCAGGAACTGCCAAACTGTTTTCCAATGTAGCTGCAACAATGAATATTCCCACCAGCCAAGTATGAGAGTTTCAATATCTTTGCATCCTCACCAACATTTATCAGTCTTTTTTTAATTGAAGTATAATTGGCATACAATATTATATTAGTTTCAGTACAACATATTGATTCAACAATTCTATATGTTACTTAATGTTCACCACAATAAGTGTACTTACCATTTGTCACAATACGATATTATTACAGTATTATTGGCCATATTCCCTATGCTGTACTTTTCATCTCCATGATTTATTTATTGTGTAACTGGAAGCTTGTAACTCTTAATCCCCTTTAACTATTTCACCCATTCCCCAACCCACCCCTCCTCTGGCAAACATCAGTTGATTTTCTGTATTTAAGAGTCTGTTTCTGGACTTTTTATTTGTTTGTTTTTTAGATGCCACATATAAGAGAAATTATGTGGTATTTGTCTTTATCTGACTTATTTCACTTAGCATAATACCCTCTAGGTCCATCCATGTTGCTGCCAATGGCAAGATCTCATTTTTTTTTATGACTAATATTCCAGTGTGTGTGTGTGTGTGTGTGTATACACAGACCATGATGGGATAACTGGATACACACACACACACACACACACACACACACACACACACACACCCCACATCTTGTTTATCCATTCACCTGTTGATGGACACTTAGGATGCTTCCATATTTTGGCCATCATAAATAATGCTGCAATAAACATGGGGTCTATGTATCTTTTTGAATTAGTGTTTTTGTTTTCTTTAGGTAAATACCTGGTAATGAAATTATTGGATCATATAGTTCTATTTTTAATTTTTTGAGGAAACTCCATTCAGTTTTTTTTTCTTTAATTTATTTGGCAGAGAGAGAGAGAGAGACAGACAGCGAGAGAGGGAACACAAGCAGGGGGAGTGGGAGAGGGAGAAGCAAGCTTCCTGCTAAGCAGGGAGCCCAACGTGGGGCTCGCTCCCAGGACCCTGGGACCATGACCTGAGCCAAAGGCAGACGCTTAAGGACTGAACCACCCAGGCGCCCCTCCATACTGTTTTTCACAGTGGTTGCACAATTTTACATTCCCACTGACAATGCAGTAGGGTTCCTTTTTCTCTGCATCCTTGCCAACACTTGTTATTTCTTGTCTTTTTGATATTTGATACCAGCCATTCTGACTGATGTGAGATGATATCTCATGGTGGTTTTGATTTGCATTTCCCTGATGATTAGTGATCCTGAGCATCTTTTCATGTGTCTGTTAGCTATCTGTATGTCTTCTTTGGAGAAATGTCTGTTCATGTCTTCTGCCCATTTTTTAATTGGATTGTTTATTTTTTTGGTGTTAAGTTGTATAAGTTCTTTTTTTAAATTTTTTTTATTATGTTATGTTAATCACCATACATTACATCATTAGTTTTTGATGTAGTGTTCCATGATTCATTGTTTGTGTATAACATCCAGTGCTCCATTCAGTACATGCCCTCTTTAATACCCATCACTAGGCTAACCCATCCCCCCATCCCCCTCAGTTTGTTTCTCAGAATCCATAGTCTCTCATGGTTCATCTCCCCCTCCGATTCCCCCCCTTCATTTTTCCCTTCCTGCTATCTTCTTTTTTTTTTAACATATAATGTATTATTTGTGTAAGTTCTTTTGTTAGTCTTTTAAAATTATAGTTATCAAGTGAGTTTTAAAGAGGTGTCTCATTGTGGCTTTGATTTGCATTTCTGTGAAGATTAATAATGTTGAGCATCTTAATTTGTTTATTGGATGTTCCTATATCTTCTTGAAGAAATATCCAAATCCCTTTCCCATTTTTAATTAGGTTATTTACCTTTTTTTATTGAGCTTTAAATGTTCTTCATATATTGTGGATACAATTCTCTTATCTGAAATAGGATTTGCAAATATTTTCTCTTTTTAATTTTTTGATGTCATTGAAGCATAGAAGTTTGAAATTTAGATTGATGCAGTCCAATTTATCACTTTTCTCTTTTTGCTTGTGCTTTTGATGTCATGGTTAAAGAAATCATTTTATAATCCAAGGTCACAGAGATTTGCTCATATGTTTTTTTCTAAGAATTTTATAGTTTTAACACTTACATTTAGGTATTTGACCCATTTTGAGTTAATCTTTGTGTATCATATTAGGTAGGGGTACAAATTCATTCCTGTGCATGTTGGTATCCAGTTATCCCACCACTACCTGTTTAAAAGGCTACTGTTTTCCCCATTGAATTGCTTTGGCATCTTTGTCAGAATTGATCACAAATGTAAGGGTTAATTTGTAGACCCACAAATCTACTTCATTCATCCATATGTCTATTTTTATGTCAGTACCACACTTCTTAATTGCAGTAGCTTTGTAATAAGTTTTGGAATTTAGAAATGTGAGCTCTACAACTTTTTTCTTCTGTTTCAAGGTTGTTTTGGCTATTCTTGGTCTCTTGCATTTACATAGGGATTTTAGAATCAGTTAGTTGGTGTACTCCTTTCAGAGGAACGTATATACGTTAGCTCAGATAAATTCAATTTTAATGTCATGTCTTTTCCAAAATATTTGTAATCAAATGTTTCATTTATTTCAACCTCCACCTTTCCATTGTCCTCTTCTTATTTTCCTTACATATTTAATTATGCTTGGATGTCTCCATTCTTAAAAAATCATTTCTTGACATTGCCTCATTCTTCACAGTCCAAATTCATGAAAAAATTGTCTCTATTTTTTTAAGATTTTATTTATTTATTTGACAGAGAGAGAGACAGAGAGAGAGGAAACACAAGCAGGGGGGTGGGAGAGGGAGAAGCAGGCTTCCCAGGACCCTGGGATCATGTCCTGAGCCGAAGACAGACACTTAAGGACTGAGCCACCCAGGCACCCCAAGTAGTCTCTACTTTTACTTTTCTCTCTCTCTTAAAGCTATACAGAAAACAAGTTACCAATGACATTCTAATTGCCAAACAGAACAGTACAGTCCTTACTTTAAAATGTGTCTCCCATTCATCCTCTTCTCCATTTTCTGGCTCAATTAATTCAATTCCTCATTATTTTTTCTTTGGATTCCAGTAGGAACTCCCACTCTATATTTGTGTAAAATATAGAATTTATCACATCACTCCTATTCTTAAAAGTCTTTCAGTGACTTCCCATTACCTGTAGAGTAATTCAGTCTACTTAGTTTGGTATTAATGGTGCTGTGAAAATCAGTCCAAGCTTATTTTTTTCAATATTAAGTCCAATGATACAATTGCTCCTTCAACAATCTTTATAATCTCTCTGTTGCCTTGCTTCTCAGATATACCACCAAATATACACCCCGCTGATTTAGCCATAAAGGACTTACTTATTGTAAACCTCACATTGCTTATGCATATGTATTTTCAGGAAAAACTTCCATTCTCTCATCTCCCCACAACTCAGTCTCATAAACTTGGGAAACTCTTACTTATCCTCTTAGGTCAGGCCAAATGTAATATCCTCACTATAAGTCTCTTTAATCATTTGCTCTTCTCAAAGCAGATTTTATCACTACATTTGTCACCATATATTATTTATTTTACTGTTTTCTCTGCTGAAGTTTTCACTCTTTGAAGGTGAACACTAAATCTCATTCATCAGCATCTTCAGAAGTTTAACACAGACACTGCTACATTATTGATGATTAATGCATTCTTCAATATAAATTTTATAAAATGTAAGTGGACTGACTGAACTATACTGCTTCCTGACTAATAGAAGTATTAGTCAGCAGTGTGTTTGAATTACATGGACCAACCCCCTAAACTTGCCAATAAGTAAGTAAGTAAGGCATGTCAATATGAAATTTGGAGAAACACATATGTGGTAGTCATTGTAACAACAACAAAAACAAAATAGAGAAACTGACTTATGTTTCTGAGAAAAGTAGTAGCTCAAATACGCTGGAAATAAAAACAACTGAAATGTTAAAATATATATTTAAAATTATAACTATATATCCTGTTCTTTCAAGACAGAAAAAAACTTTTCAAAATAAAAAACTAAATTAAAATTGTTATCTAGATAGTTTAAAAAAGCACTGAAACCATTTTTACCTTGGGGTAGATATTTACTCTTATTGAATCTTAGTTTCCATTTCTTTTCCTGCTTCACAGGACAGAAGGCACATAAAATAAAGCCTAGGACTTACCAAAGGCAAGAAATCTAAGAGGACACCTCTACCATACCTTAAGTGTGGACTGTACCAGAAAAAAAAAAAATCCCACACTATAGAATAAGACAGCAAAAATTCTCTGCCATTACTTTGTTGCTAGGTTCAGAAAAGAAATCTCCCTTGAGTATTCAGATAAACTCCTCATGCTGATTTGTAGCTGAATCCACTTGGTGACTCAACAAATTATATCTAATAATCTATTTAAGTACTTCCACATTAGTAGTGTTTCTAAGCACTGGAGAGGAGCCTGGGAAAGTTCTGTTTGAGTGAATACACCTCCCATCCAGACTTCAGAGGATTCCTACAGATAAACTTCCAAAATGAATTTGGATTCACAGTAAAAACTTTATGAAACAATACCCACAAATAATCACTAGTCTAATAAAAACAACAGATGATGGAGTGATTTTGTACCCAGAATATAAAATCATATGTTTAACATGTTTGAATAAATAAAATAGTAAAACTACAAAAATGCAAAGCAGATTGCAAAACAGCCAAATAAAATTTCCAGAAATAAGAAATGTGAAACAAAAAATTTCAATGGATAGGCTAAATAGTAAATTTAGTAAATAATAAATCTCATGGGAATTTAATGGGAAATGTAATAATTGGAAGTTAATGGGAAATTTAATAATTGGACGACAGAGCTGAAGAAATAATCTGTAACACAACATGGAAACACAGGGTTGGAAAATATGAAAGAAAGATATAGAGGATAACATGAATTTTTAGTAGACATTTAATTAGAGTACCACCACTTTTTTTAATTAGAAAGAATGAGGAAGGGATATTATTACAGAAAAAAATATTTAAAACATGTTTATATTCATGGAAGAGTTGATAAGACCAAGCCAAAATTGAAAGGAAAGTCAGTTTTCCCAGAAGAAACCCCTAAAGTAAGGATTTATGAACAAGCAAATTAATAAGGCAATATTCTCTTGAGAGACCAGCAAGAGAATGGGGAGAGCAGGAGAGGAAAGGCAAGAAAGCCAAGCAAAAGTGTAATCTCAGGCAAAGACCTGCAGAATATAATAGAGTCAGCCTGATCCTGCAAGGGAACTCCTGAGTAAGTTATATTTCACTGTTGTCCAAAGGCAAGAAAGCTAAGCTGTCATACTAGGGCATCTGTCAGCCATTGGTCAAGAGCTACACAAAGAGAAACTAAATTCCCAGAGACTTCTAGAATCCTGCATATGTGCAAAAGGACCTCAACAGACAAAAGTACAGTTCCCAAAGTATAGGCAAATTTCAAATTTGCCTAGTCAAAATAAATTTTGTACATGTTAAGCTCTCTTGGCTCTCATTTTCCCTTCAATTTTGGCTTGGTCTTATCAACTCTTCCATGAATATAAAAATGTTTTTAATATTTTGTCTGTAATTTAGCTGTCTACAATTAGAGGCTTGGTTCTAATAACCTAATCCAACATTATTTGTAATTGTAAGCCTCATCTTTATTGTCAACTTTCACTATTTTTTCAAGTGTTTTTTTTTGTATTTTATATATTGTTGGATGTTGTTTTTCTAATCCATTATAAAGGTCTCTCTGTTTTGATAGTGAGTTTGACACATTTATATTTATTTTAATTGTTGCTAGCACTCTTTAATATCTTCATATTTGATTTTTTTCTATTACATATGTTCTATATATTATTTTAATTCTCCTCTCATATCTTCCATTAAACATACTAGGTTTCTTCTTTTTTTTTTTTTAAAGATTTTATTTATTTATTTATTTGACAGAGAGAGACACAGTGAGAGAGGGAACACAAGCAGGGGGAGTGGGAGAGGGAGAAGCAGGCTTCCCGCGGAGCAGGGAGCCTGATGAGGGGCTTGATCCCAGGACCCTGGGATCATGACCTGAGCCCAAGGCAGACGCTTAATGACTGAGCCACCCAGGTGCCCCCCCTTTTTTTTAAGATTTATTTATTTGAGAGAGAGAGCGAGAAAGAGAGAGCACGAGCAGGGTGAGGGACAAAGGAAGAAGCAGACTCCTGCTGAGTGGGGAGCCTGACATGGGGCCCGATCCCAGGACCCTAAGATCATGACCTGAGCCAAAGTCAGATGGTTGACCAACTGAGCCACCCAGGCGCCTCGAGATTTTAACTTTAAACTCTGGGCTGAACTACTCTCTGTGTACGCCTTCTCACAGGAAGCAACTTTACCTTTGGGGACACTCCTTTCCTCTTCTCTAGTTCTGGCAGTGATGGTGTGCAGGAGAAAATTCTCAGGAGCCAGCTACAATGTCAGATTCTGTGATCCATCCTCCACGCCTGTTCGGCAAGAATGCCATTCTGCTGTTTTCCCGCCAGCTACTGCTGGGCTGGTGCTACTGTTTTGTGTGTGTGTGTGTGTGTGTGTGTGTGTGTGTGTGTGTGTGTGTGTGTGTTTCTTCCTTACTATAAGCAATAATACATGCAGGGCAATGCAAGGAAAAGCAGGAATTATATCTGAAAATTTCCTCCCCTAATTTCTGTTGCCCTGCACACAGCTCTTTTCATACCTAGGCTGTTCTTTCTCTTCATGCATGGAAACCAATCGTCTTATGTCTTCCTAAGAATTCTGTCTTTTCATTTTCATTTCTCAGAATCAACCATACCATCACCTCTGTCACATCCACCGAATTATATACAGAGGAAGAAGCCAGCAATGCCTATTTAATTTGTCAAAAGCTGGGCGGGGGTCCAATTATTTTATTTTACCCTATAACAAAGACCAATTTTACCGCTGCACCTCCCTCTTCAACAACTATATTTTTTGGCTATCTGTTACAAACTAATTCAGTTCCACAGGATTCTATGTACCTAGCACAATGTATTGGGTAAAAAAGTATATGCCATGATCCCAAACTTCTAAGAGAACTTCCTATTTTTCTGGGGAAGTCAATTTCCTTACATAAATCTCTGAGGTGTAACAAAGTTGTCAAACTTGTATATTGAAAATTCCTGAATTTAATATGATAAAGCCTCTCAATATTATACATTTGGGGTAATAAGTATATAAGTAATAAGGGTTCAATCAATGACTCCTCTGAATAAATAGGAGCAGATAAGTAAGAAAGATAGAGCATCATGAGTTTTCTTGCTTTTTGACACAAGTGCTGTTAAGTAGTCCACAGTATTTTCTTTGAGAGTGGAGGACAAACCTAACACTGACCTTGAACTGTTTTCTGGCTCTCCAGAATACATTATGAAATAATGTATAAAAATATGTAATAATGCTTCTCTCTGGCAGATTTTTAATTACAGATAAAGTATTCCTATATAAAGAAAACTCTTGTATCAGATTTATTTTCATATGTTTACAAATACTCATTTTAAAATCAACTCTGAAACTGTTACCTTGATAGTTCCAATGTCATGGCAGAGTTGTCTGCCGACATTGACTATCATTAACTTGAATTGTTGTAAATTACCTCTCCCATTCAGAAGTGACATATCTAAAATCAGACTTTTTCCCCCCCTCTTACTTGCAATATTATTATTTTATTTTTAGCCTTTCAATATTTGAAGCCATCTATTTCGCCACTGAAGAAGAAATTCTTCAAGGATTAATTGAATAAACAATTTGGTGAAAACTTCTGGGAAAGTGCCATGAAAGACAAATCATAATAGGTGGTTGCAAACAAGCAGAAAATCTCTTTAAGAAAAGGCTTTAAGGAGGGCACGTACTGCATGGAGCACTGGGTGATATATGAAAACAATGAATCGTGGATCACTACATCAAAAACTAATGATGTATTGTATGGTAACTAACAAAACATAATAAAATAAAATAAAATTTAAAAAAATAAAAAAATAGACATTGGGAAGGGTATGTGCTCTGTGAATTGTGTAAGACCGTTGAATCACAGACCTGTACCTCTGAAACAAATAATACATTATATGTTTAAAAAAATAAAAGAAGATAGTAGGAAGGGAAAAATAAAGCTGGGCAAATCGGAGGGGTAGACAAACCATGAGAGACTATGGACTCTGAGAAACAGACTGAGGGTTCTGAAGAGGAGGAGGGTGGGGGGAAGGGTTAGTCTGGTGATGGGTATTAAAGAGGGCATGTATTGAATGGAGCACTGGGTGTTATACGCAAACAATGAATCATGGAACACTACATCAAAAACTAATGATGTAATGTATGGTGATTAACATAACATAATAAAATAAAATTGGAAAAAAAAAAGAAAAAGCTTTCAGTAGACTCTAAGAGTTAGAATCTCCTATAGGTTTTGCAAATAACAGTAATGGTTGCAAATCAAGGGCCTGACTTTAGGTACAGAAAGCTTAGTCCAGGTGGTAACTGGCACAAAGGGTCTGCCCTAAATGAAATTGCAAAGTAAGTAAAATTCATCTCAGTGCACACACAGCATCTTTCTCTTTCACCTCTTCCTCTGAATGCTCCCACAGGCTTGAAGCTTTCCTCTTCACTGAAAACTCAAATTCATTTAATCATGTGTTCTTTCAGTGAACAATTCGTAAGACTCAAGTGCCAGATGCTAGAATTATTAAGACATACAAGGCATAAAGTATACACTTAATAACTCATAGTTTAATGGGGAGGAAGATGCAAAATGAATGCAATCCAATGTGATGAATACAATAATTAGAATTAGATACTATGTATAAACTTGACTTACAGAAGAAAGTTGTCAACTTCATTTATAAAGTTCAGGGAAGGTTTTGAATTAAGACACTTGAACTGGGTCTTAAACCATTAGGTGTAGGGATAAGATTAGAGGTAAGTGTTCCACAAGAATTAACTATTGCAAAAGCAGAAAAAGTGATAGCAAATTTCTTTACATTGAGGTGAAATTGCTAGGATAAAAGACAAAATTTTAGGTCTGAGGAATAAATCCCTAAAATGTGAATTTTCAGAACTTGAGAAATTAGGAATATTATTTGACTTTGCAGAGAAACTTTCCTAGAAACCCAGACAAATGATAGTTATTCTGCTTACTCTTAAATTTTTATTAGTCTTGGGACGCCTGGGTGGCTCAGTTGGTTAAGCAGCTGCCTTCAGCTCAGGTCATGATCCCAGGGTCCTGGGATGGAGCCTGGCATCAGGCTCCCTGCTCAGTGGGAAGCCTGCTTCTCCCTCTCCCACTCCCTCTGCCTGCTGCTCCCCCTGCTTGTGTTCCCTCTCTCTCTGTCTCTCTGTCAAATAAATAAATAAAATCATTAAAAAAATTTTTTTATTAGTCTTACTCCATATCAGGCTTTACACTTTGACTTCCTCCTTCCCTCTTGATCTATTTTTTTTGTTTCCCAGCATATTACACACACACACACACACACACATGGTCATTCACTCATTCTCACACATACATTCACACATGCATAGTAAGCATCACCTAAAAGGGATGATAGTACTATAGAATATATCATTCTTTCAAGCTGAAAAGAGTGTTTGGTCAAAATATTTGCTAGCCATCATGCTAATAGCAAAATGTCTAATCAGATTGTTTTTCTACTTTGATTCATGGCCAGACTCAGATAAAGGCCAGAAGGAGTTAAAGTAGAAATGTTTTGAACAGCCTGAAAATAACAGGCCTGACTGAACATCGTAGGTAAACCCCAAAGATGTTGAGAATCTGTGGCTCCTCTCCTTTGTGGCTCTGTGATGTTGCCATGCCCCCTCACATCCAGTTATCCACAAACATTTCCTCACACCCAGTCATCCACAAACATTTCCTCACACCCAGTCAATGCTACTTTGCAGATTTTTGCCAAGTAACATCAGATGTGCCAGTTTATTCTTTGTTACAATTCTCCCTGTTTTGCTGTTGGAGACACCTAGATTTTCTTTCTATCTACAGCCATATTTTACCATCTCCTCTGGAGACTATATCCTTTATGAAGTTCTTGGTAATGCACCCATATTGGCTGGTTCATTGTAGACCTTAAAAAAATAGAGAAATTGTGCAGTTGCAGAGTGTTTAGTATAAAACTAAGTGAATCTCTCCCTTATTCACACTGGCACCCTCAGAAGTCTGTATCGAGCTGCCTGTGCTTTGACAGAAAATTTGTTGACCTGTATGTTACACAGACGGGCTAAAAGACAATCCATTCACACCTGGAAATGAAATTGATTATACATCTGAATCAAAAGAGTAAATTCTGAACATATCACTGTGCAAGACAACAAGATATGAAGAAGCCTACCCAGATCAATTTAAAACAATTTTAAAAATCAACTAAAATTTATTTTGGTAAATTACTGAACCCCAAAATCATCTAAGCCATGGCCCTAACTTTGGGTAACGAGCATCCCAGGTAGATAAGCTAATAATCTTTTCAAGTTAGGTCATTTCACAATTTTGAATCACTTTATTTGATGTCTTAATGGCATTGTTTAAAAGCCTTCATCATAGCAGAAATATAGAAATCTATTTTGAGGCAGTACACAAAGAAGTTTCTAGGGCTGCAAGAAACATTTAAAATTATGGACTAATTTTAAACAAATAAACTCCCACCCACTGGATAATGAGCTAGATATGGATAATAGAAGATGCGTTGATAGTATACAAAATACTATCTCTTATTCTTCTGTGAAGATCAATTTTGTTTTTAAAGCTTAGAAATTACAAATTAGTATTCTAAAATTGCATCAAGGGAATACAGCAGACAATCCTTCTTTTACATTCCTAGCCTACCAGTGGCCACTGAAAAGGAAATATTCTTATGGTCTACACCATCTCAAAGAGGGGACAATGACAGCTAACACTGATACAGCCTCCACTGTCTTCTCAACCTGGGAGAGTGTGTGGAGCATAGGAAGTCCTCTTAGCATCTAGTGAAATTGGAAACATGGGACATACCATATAATAGTCTATATCTAAGAGGTTATAGCATATTCAAGTGCAGGAGAAATTCAGTATTTACAAACTATAACTTTCCACTATTAAAAACAAATGTTTGAGATAGTAACATTTCCAAGCCTCTTTCCCCTCATCAAGTGTTGTATTTATGACATAGAAAGGTGAGTTTTCTTTTAGTCTAATCATCATTTTAAAAAATTCCCAAATTGGGGGCGCCTGGGTGGCTCAATCGATTGTGTCTACCTTTGGCTCAGGTGATGATCCCAGGGTCCTGGGATCGAGCCCTGGGTCAGGCTCCCTGTTGAGTGGGGAGTCTGCTTCTCCCTCTGCTTTTGTTCCTCCCCTCCACTTGTGCTTTGTCTCTGGTGCTCTCTTTCTCTTAAAAAAATAAAATAAAATTCCCAAACTGGAAGGGGGCGGGTCCAAGATGGCAACATAGGAAGACTCTGAACTCACCTCCTCCACAGAACATACCAAAGTATAATTATTTATAGGGCAATTCTTCTTGAAGAAGAACTGAGGGCTAACTGAACAGCTTCTGTACAACAAAATATAGAATGCAAAAGATAACAGCAAGAGAGACAGAGACACAGCAGCAAAGGAAACCCCACCCCTGATGCTGCAAACTGCAGTGGAGAGGGATAGTACTCAGGGACCAGGAGCAGATTTGTCTGTCCTTGGGCATGGAAAAAAAAAACATGGTTTAAAAAAGCAGCTAACATATAAAAAAGCCAGGCATAGAACTCTATCAAATGGCAGAATAGCTGCTAGAATTCTCTCTGGTTGGGAGGAGCAGATGGACATGGTCTATGCTCCCCTTCCACCTTGAAAATACAGACCAGTGCAAAATCCAGGTGCCCTAACTGGCCTGCTGCCTCAGTGCCCCGGGCCTCTAGCCCACACCAGCCCCAGCCATACCACCTAGGTGGCCACAAGGTGGTACACTCTAGGATGTCCCTGGTTAGTGCTCACCATAGCTCCAGCCATTGCACCACAGTGATAGACACAAAGCACCCCGGAACAATTCAGGCCCAGATCACTTTGGCTTCAGATGGCTTTGCTAGGGCACGCCTAGCAAAGAGCACTTTGGAACCTCCCAGCTGATGTCTACTTCAGATTGAGCCACCCTGCCAGGGTGCCCTTTATATAGAGCACTCCAGTACATCTCTACTGGCACTAGTCTCAGCTCTAGTCACCAAGCCAGGGTGCCCTCATGCTGAGTACCCCAGAATACCTTGGCAGCGCTCATTTCAGCTTCAGATATCCTGTCTAGTCACTTTTAGTGTGAAGAGCCCCAGGACACCCAGGCTTGCAGGCACTTAGGCTTTAGCTGTCCTGCTAGGGCACATTTTGCACAGAGAGCCCAGGTACCACAGCAGCTCATGACCACTTTAGATTTAGCCATCCTACCAAGGTGTCCCCCTGTACAAAGCACCCCAGGACACCTCAGTTCCAGCTGCCTCTCCAGAGTACCCTTTGTGCATAGAGCCCTGGGATCCCACAGCTTGCACCTACTTCAGCGTTAGCTATCCTGCCAAAGCACCCTCTGCACAGAGAGCCCAGGAACCTCTTGGCTCACATACTACCTCAACTCCAACTGCCCTACCAGGGCACTCCCTGCACAGAGTGCCCCAGGACACCCCAGTTTACACCCACTTCAGCTTCTGCTATCTTGCCAGGGTACCTTCAAGCACACAGAAACCTGGGGCATAGTGGCTTGCACCCACTTCAATTTTAGCTCTCCTGCCAGGGTACCTACTGCAGAGACAGCGTGGGGATCCCCTGGCTTGCACCCACTTCAGCTCCAGTTGTCTCTGTGCAGAGAGCCCTGGATACCCCAGATAGTGCCCACTTCGGCTTCAGCTATCTTGCCAAGATGCCTCTGCACGTAGAGCCTTGGTGCACCTCAGCTTGCATCCACTTAAACTTCAGCTGTCCTGCCAGGGCACTTGCTGCACAGAAAACCCCAGGAAATTCTGGCCCACACCAGCCACAGGTCCCGTCAGGCAGCAAAAGTCACCAAACATATACAGTCTACATAGGAGATGACCATACACAAGACCATTCCTTCAAGTTTATGAAAAGTAGCTGTTTTGCCTAATCCATAGAAACAAACACAGAAAGTCAAGTAAAATGAAGAAACAGGAATATGCTTTAAAAGAAAAAGACAAAACCTTCAGAAAAACAAATAAATGAAACAGAGATAAGCAATATGCCTGATAAATAATTTAAAGTACTGATTATAAAGATGCTCCTCAGGATGGGGGCACTTGGGTGGCTCAGTCGGTTAAGTGTCTGACTCTTGATTTCAGATCAGGTCATGATGTCAGGGTCGTGAGGCTGAGCTTCACATCAAGGTCTGCACTCAGGAGTCTGCTTGAGATTCTCTCACTCCTTCCCCCACCCTCCTCTCTCTCTCTCTCTCTAAGATAAATGAATAAATTTTTTTTTTTTTAAAGATGATCATCAGGCTGGAAAGAAGATTGGAAGAACTCAGTGAGACCTTCAGTAAAGAGATATTAAATATAAAAAAAATCAATGCTGAAGAGTACAATAACTGAAATTTAAAAATACATGAGAGGGATTCAAAAGTAGGTTAGCGGTTACAGAAGAATGTATAGTGATCTGGAAGATAGGGTAATGAAAAGCACCCAAGCTGAACAGCAAAAAGAGAAAAGGACTTAAAAAATGAGGACAGGTTAAGGGATCTGTTGGACAAAAGTAAACAAACACTTATATTATAGGGTCTTGGAAGAAGAGAGATTTGAAAAGGGCAGAAAATTTATTTGAAGACATAATAGCTGGAAATGTCCTTAACCTATGGAAAGAAATAGACATCCAGATCCATAAAGCACAGAGAGTTCCAAACAATATGAACCCAAGAAGGTCCACACCACAAAACATAATAATTAAAATATCAAAGTTTAAAGAAAAAGAGAGAATTTTATTTTATTTATTTTTTAATATTGATTTATTTGAGAGAGAGAGAGAGAGAGAGTGAGCAAGCATGAGTGGGGGAAGGGGCAGAGGGAAGGACTCTTCAAGCAGACTCTCTGCTGAGCACAGAGCCTGAGGTGGGGCTTAACCAAAAGACACATGAGATCATGACCTGAGCTGAAACCAAGAGTTGGATGCTTAACAGACGGAGCCATCCAGGTGCCCCAATAAAGAGAGAATTTTAAAAGTAACAAGAGAGAAGCAAAAAGTTACATACAAGAGAAACTCTATAAAACTGTCAGCTGATTTTTCAGTAAAAACTTCACAGGCAAAAGCAAGTGACGTGATATATTCAAAATGCCGAAAGAAAAACACCTACAACCAAGAAGACTTATATATACAATGGGATATTACTCAGCAATCAAAAAGAATCAAAACTTGCCATTTGCAATGACATGGATGGAGCTAGAGAATATTATGCTAAGGAAATAAATCAGTTAGAGAAAGACACATACAGTATGATTTCATTCATATGTGGAATTTAAGTAACAAAACAGAGAAACAAAGGGAAAAAAGAGAGAGAGAGAGAGAGGCAAACCAAGAAACAGACTCTTAACTACAGAGAACAAATTGATGGTTACCAGAGGGAATGGGGTTAGGGGGGTGGGTTAAATAGGTGATGCGGATTAAGGAAGACACTTGTGATGAGCACCAGGTGTTGTATGGAAGTGTTGCATTAGTATATTGTACACCTGAAACTAAATTACACTGAATGTTAACTAACTGGAATTTAAATAAAATCTACAATAATAGGAGAATTCAATACCCCATATATGTCAGTACATCATCCAGGCAGAAAATCACTAAAGAAATAATATCTTTGAATGATACATTAGACCATATAGACAGAACAGATATATATGGAACATCCCACCCCCAAACAACATAATACACATTTTTTTTCCAAGTGCACATGGGACATTCTCCAGAATAGGTCACTTGTTAGACCATAAAGTGAAACTCAATAAATTTAAAAAGGTTGAAATCATTCCATGAATCTTTTCTGACTACAATGGTATAAAACTAGAAATCAATCATAAGGGGAAAAAAAAAAGGAGAAAAAATACAACTGGAGGCTAAACAACATGATACTAAACTACCAATGGGTCAATAAAAAAAAAAAATCAAAGAAGAAGTTTAAAAAATACATGGAGACAAATGAAAATACAACAGTCCTAAATCTTTGGAATGCAGTGAAAGCAGTTTTGAGAAAGAAGACATACAGAGATACAGGCATACCTCAAGAAATAAGAAAAAGTTTAAATGAACAATCTAACCTTTCAACTAAAGGAACTAGAAAAAGAACAAACTAAGTAGAAGGAAGGAAATAACAAATTCAGACCAGAAATAAATTATATAGAGACTAAAAATAATAATAATAATAATAGAAAATATCAGTGAAACCAAGAGCTGGTTTGTTGAAAAGATTGGTTAATCAAAATTGATTAATTCTTAGTCAGATTTATCAAGAAAAAAAGAGAAAGGACCCAAGTAAATAAAATTAGAAATGAAAGAGAAGTACCAACTGACACCATAGAAATACAAAGGATTATAAGAGAATACTATGAAAAATTATATGCCAACAAATTGGGCAACCTAGAAGAAATAGAAAATTCCTAGAAATATACAGTCTTCCTAAACTGAATCAGGGAGAAATAGAAAATCTGAATAGACCAATTCTACTAATGAAATTGAATTGTAAATCAAAAAACTACCAAACAAAAGTGCAGGACCAGATGGATTCACAGATAAATTCTACCAAACATTTAAGGAAAAGTTAGTATGTATTCTCCTCAAACTATTCCAAAAAATAAAAGAGAAAGAAAAGTTTCCAAATATATTCAATGAGGGAAGCATTAGCCTGATACCAAAACCAGACAAAGATGCCACAGAACAAGAAAACTACAGGCCAATCAACAAAGAGGCAAAAATTCTCAACAAAATATTAGCAAACCAAATCCAACAACATATTAAAAGGATCATTCTCCATGATCAGGTGAGACTTATTCTGGGGATGCATGAATGGTTCAATATTTGCAAATCAATCAGTGTAATACACCACAACAAAATGAAAGATAAAATTCATATGATCATCTCAGTAGATACTAAAAAAGCATTTGGCAAAATTCAGCATCCACTCATGATAAAAACTCTCAATGAAGTGGGTACAGACAGAACATACCTCAATATAACAAAGGCCATATATGACAAACCCACATCTAACATCACACTGAATGGTGAAAAACTAAGAACTTTTCCTTTAAGATCAGGAATAAGACAAAGATATCCACTCTTACAACTCTTATTCAACCTAGTATTGGAAGTCCTAGTTACAGCAATCACACAAGAAAAAGAAATAAGAGGCATATTAGTAAGAAAGAAGTTAAATTGTCACTATTTGTGGATGACATACTATACATAGAAAACCCTAAAGATGTCATCAAAAACTATTAGAAGTAATAAATAAATTCAATAAAGTTGCAGGATACAAATTAATACCCAGAAATCGGTAGTGTTTCCATACACTAATAACAAAGTAGTAGAAAGAGAAATTAAGAGAATAATTCTATTTACAATTGTGCCAAAAAGAATGAAATACCTAGGAATAAATATAACCAAGGAGGTTAAAGACTTGTACTCCAAGAACTACAAATATTGACAGAAGAAACTGAAGATGACACAGGTAGAAAGATATTCCATGTTCATGGATTGGAAGAATTAATATTATAATGTCCATACTACCCAAAGCAATCTACAGACTCAATGCAATCTCTATCAAAATACCAACAGCATTTTTCACAGGACTAGTACAAATGATCTGAAATTTGTATGGAACTACAAAAGAACTTGAATAGCCAATGCAATCTTGAGAAAGAACAAAGCTAGAGGTAACACAATTCCAGATTTCAAGATATACTACAGAGCTGTAGTAATCCAAACAGTATGGTACTGCACAAAAATAGACACATATCAATAGAACAGAATAGACAGCACAGAAATAAACACATGCTTATATAGTCAACTAATCTATAACAAAGGAGGCAAGAATATACAATGGGGAAAAGACAGTCTCTTCAACAAATGGTGCTGGGAAAACTGAGCAACCACATGCAAAAGAATGAAACTGGACCACTTTCTCACATCATATAAAAAAATTTAACTTAAAACACATTAAAGACCTAAATGTGAAAGCTGAAATCATAAAAATCCTAGAAAAGAATACAGACAGAAATGTCTCTGACATCAGCCATAGCAACATTTTTCTAGATATGTCTCCTAAGGCAAAGGAAACAGAAGCAGAAATGAACTATAGAGACTACATCAAAATAAGAAGCATTTTCATAACAAAGAAAACCATCAATAAAACTAAAAGGCAACCTAATGAATGGGAGAAGATATTTGCAAATGATATATCTGATAAGCGGTTAATATCCAAAGTACATAAAGAACTTATACAACTCAACACACACACACACACACACACACACACAAATTCAATTAAAAAATGGGCAGAGGACCTGAATAGACATTTTTCCAAAGAAGACGTACAGATGGCCAACAGACATATGAGAAAATGTTCATCACTAATCATCAAGGAAATGCAAATCAAAACCACAATGAGGTATTATCATTTCACCTATCAGAATGGTGAAAATGAAATGACAAGAAAATGACAAGTGTTGGCAAGGATGTGGGGGGAAATGAACTCTCATGCACTATTGGTGATAATGTAAACTGGTACAGCCACTGCAATAAACAGTGTGGAGGTCCCTCAAAAAACTAAAAATAGAAATACCACTGATCAAATAATTCCACCACTGGGTATTTACTCAAAGAAAACAAAAACATGAATTCAAAAAGATATATGCACCTCATGTTTTGTTCAACATTATTTATTATAGTCAAGATTTGGAAGCAACTCAAATGTCCATCAATAGAGAAATGGATAAAGATGTGTCATGTACATACACACACACACACACACACACACACACACACACACACACACACACACAGTGGAATATTATGCAACCATAAACAAGAATGAGATTTTTTTTTTTGTCATTTGCAACAACTTGGATGGACCTAGAACATATTATACTAAGTCACACTGAGAGATACAAATACCATGTGATTTTACTCATACTCTAATAAACAAATGAATAAAAAAACAAAAAGCAGAATCATATCCATAAATACAGAGAACAAACTGATGGTTGCCAGTAGGAAGGACGGTGGGCACATTGGCAAAATAGATGAAGGGGAGTGGGATATGGGCTTCCAGTATGGAATGAATAATTCACGAGAATAAAAGTCACAGCATTGAAAATATAGTCAATGATATTGTAACAGCGATGTACAGTGGTGGATGGGAGCTACCCTTGGGGTGATTATAACAACATATAGAGAAGCTGAATCACTGTTGTACACCTGAAAATAATGTACCATTGTGTGTCAACTATACTCAAAAAAGTTCTCAATTGGGGTCTTTTTCTGCAGCTCTGATGGTTTTCAGGATGCTTCTTTGATGTCACTTATAAGGAGGTGAGGTTTTTTTTTATGTGAGTAATGACCCTCAAGGTTCTCTGGTATCATAAGAACCTGGTACCTGGGATATCAATCCAATCTGTGATTTCTCTCGAATTGCCCTACCACTTTGCTACAAGGCATCTTGAGTGTAAAGACTGCATCCTCAGTACTTAGCCCTGACTCTGACAGAGTAAATATTAAATGAAATTGCTGAATAAACAAATGAATAGATACACAGCTCTTTAAAGTATTATACATATTTATATTCATGCCATTTCTGAGACTAGATTACGTTTTCTAATTACATTTATCATTTCCTCTTGTTACAGATATGTGACATGCTTAAAACAGAAGTCATGAAAAGACAGAAAACCACAAAGAAATAATTGCCTATAATACCATCACCCAGAGATAATTATTATAAACATTTGATATATATACTTCCAGAATATCTTTAAATCATATTTTTTTAAAAATTATGTTTTGCCTATTAATTTCAGTTTGCTTGTTTTTCACTTAAAAACATATGGTGTATATTTCCCACATTAGCAAATATCAATTTGTAAAATCATTTAATGGTTAATTAGCATTCCATCATGTGGATGTCCATACTTATTTATACACATTATATAAATAAATATAGTGGCCTTGAGTGTTTTATTGCCTATTATCTTCTTACAGGCAAAATAAACAATGCCTTGTATTTTGGTAGGTATTCAGTTAGTGCAGATCAATTGTAAAAATGGTTACATTAATTATTTTCAACATAAAAGTGGATAAGCCAGTAAACTTATTTATTCTTATCACAAAACTTTGTAAATTGTATACTGATAAGCTCTTTTACTAAAAATTCAATTCAAAATGTCTCCATTAGAACTTTATCTGATGATATTATTCAGAATTGTGGAACTCAGATTGAAATGCAAATTTCATAATAATTTTCCCTCATAGGGTCTTAATAGGGTTAAGGATTGAGAATTTTAGATCTTAGAATAATGCACTGTTCCACATTGTAGAGTATGTAGCAGTATCCATAACAACCATGACTCTTTAAAGATATTTTAATTGCAGCATTCTTTGGAATTGTTGATGGTTTATTATGACAAAATGAAGACAACTTAAGGAATGCTATTTATTGATAAATGGGTTTCTAACCAACATGATGCAGAATCAACTTTATATTCTGCTTTTCTGACAAGGGAAGGGTTGTATCTGAAAGAAAAGAGATGCAAGATACTGTTTCTATGCTATCCATTTGAAGAAAAGGATTATGTTAAGCATATGAAAAAAAAAAAGGTTACCTTCAGGCCTCAAACAGTTGAATTTAAGAAACTCAAGGAATTTGAATATTGGTCAATTAGCCAGAAAACAAAATATTATAAAAAAGTCAAAATCATTTCAAGTTAGCAAAATTTTAGTTTGCTTACTTTGTTAACTTGGCATAGCATGACACAACTGAATGTGGTCAAAATTACTTCTGTATTCAAAACAAGAGTATTACTTTTCTCTTGTTTGAGAGAATATGTGTAGGTCATCTAGTTAACACTAACTAACTTTATTTATTTATATAATTTAATATATTCTGAATTATTGAGTAAGTATAATAGTCAAGTCACAGCAGTACCAGAGCAGATATACAGCTTAAGGTAAAGCTACTAAGGAGTCTATTAGAAACCTTAAGAGGGGCACCTGGGTTGGTTAAGCATCTGCCTTCAGCTCAGGTCATGATCCCAGGGTCCTGGGATCAAGCCCCACATCAGGCTCCCTGCTCAGTGGGGGAATCTGCTTCTCCCTCTTCCTCTGCCCCTCCACCTGCTTGTGCTCTCTCTCGCTCTCTCTCAAATAAATAAATAAAATATTTTTTAAAAAAAAGAAACCTTAAGAAAAAATTTCATAAAGGCAGAATAGAAAGTAGAAACAAGAAAAAACTTTACTCTGTCTAGGAGTGTGAATGAAACATGAGTAGAAAGGAGAAGGGGGGGAATCTACCTTGAGGAATAAACCATCAGTGAAGCTGGGAGATAAAAGAAATATTGTTCATTGTTAGTTTTCTTATGTAAAATTAACAAATCTATAAAAAGGCGACTGACATCTGAGTACAAAATAATATAGTGTAAAAATCTGACTGTCCTACTGAGCCCTTTGTTATGATATGTATCTCTACTCATGTTAAAACACCCTTTCTCCTAGACAGTGCCAATGTTGTCAGCAGTCACCTTTCATCAATTTGCTAGAGATCTAAAATTCAATTCTGAGGAATCTATGAAAAAATTTACTTTGAGAAAAATATTGCCTAAAGTCTGCTGCTAAATGTAATAGCTCGATGCAAGCTTTATTAACATCTTTCCATGATTAATAAGAATTACTCAAAGCTATCTTAGTAAAAGTTTTTTTTTCTATATGAAAGTTTATTTTCAGTTTCTAGGAAGTACATTTTTTTGACAATTTTATTATTATTGGTGCAGCCATGAGATAGAAACTTATATTTCACATTTCACCCATTGTGGCAAAGACTGGCTAGATGTTATCAATCCTGCTTCCTCCTCCTGGCACATAGAAAGACTTTCTTGCAATTAGGGTAGGGCCATGTTCCTGGGTTCTGTGGCAACAAAGTGAGTGGAAGTAATCTATACCTCTTCCAGGATGGGCCAAGAGTCCCTCTCACTCTTTGCTTGTTGCCAGCTAAAAGCAAAGAAACCTATGGATAAATTTTAAGGCCTAGAAAACAGCAGTGCCACAGATAGAAAGAGACAGGATCCTTTAATAATTGTGCAAAAGGCCACACATCAAATATCCAAACTGTGATATGATCTAGAAATGAAGAATTTTGTTAAGTTACCAAGAGTTGGAGGTTATTTTTAAGTCAGCTAGCATTAATCACCCCCAAATATCTACCAGACTTGCTCTTCAAAGTTTTTCTGTTGACATTACTTATTGTTTATTTAAGTGTTATGTTTGGTAGTTTGAGGAGCATTTTGTGCTAATTGTTCCCTTCTGGAGTTTAGCAGGTTTTATTAACTCAAGAATAGCCAGTCCATATACTGACCAATAATCTATGTTGAGATCTGGTATATAAAGATGAACTGGGTCATGCCCTTTGGAATCTGAAGAGGGAAACACAGAGAGCCTCACCCAGTTAACAAGAGGATTGGATATTTAAAATATGTATATAGAGAGATAAAGTCAGTCAGGGCCATGTACAATCATGACAAGGCCAAGTTATAAGGGGGAATGTATACACAGAGATGATAGAGATTCTACCAGAGGGAGATGCTAGAACCAGTGACTTGCCAGAGGTCCCTTTGATCTTTTCTACCTTGATCCATTCCAGTACCAGCCAATAATCCCTCTGTATCTTACAGTGACCTAGATGAGAAACTGTTTCTACAAATGAAAAAGTAAATTGTGTATGAATGAGAAACACTTAAATACATCCTTCAACTTTATGTTTGTGAAAAATATATATAATTCTATGCGGAAATAAATCACAAAATATCAACATAACCATTTAATATTTTATACTTAATGTATATCAAAAATATAAGCAAAATTGAAGGGAATACAAATTGAGACTAAATATTCAATAAAATTACATCACAAAAAAGGTAAATAACTTTACTGTGTAAAAAGAACACACAAATTGATAAGAAAAGCACTAATGCTCCAATGGGATAATATGGAAAGATAATGGACTAACAGTTCTTAAGAGAAGATGTAGAAAAAGCTGACTAGCATAAGAAAATATGTTCAACTTCACTAATAAGGAAATAAGATATAAGTCAATAATTAAACATTTTTACTTATCAAATATTTATCAAATGTTAATAATATGCTGATAGTGGTTGAGTGAGTAATGTAATATAACACACTACCAATGTATTTGTAAACTGATAGAATCATTCTGGAAAGCAGTTAGGCAGTACATATCTAGAGCCTTCAAAATGTTTATTCACACTGACACAATAATCCTTTCTCTATAATATATGTCAAAAATGGTCAGAAATATAAGCAAAGATTTATGTTAAAATTATATTAGCATTTCTCTTTCATATACAATTTACTTTTTCAGTTGTTTTTATAAACTATCTTGTTCATTTACTCACTTTGGTACCTCCAAAGCCCAGCCCAGTGCCTGGCATAGGGAGGATGACACAAAAAAGGCATTTGATAAAAAATATGTTGAATGAACAAATTAATAAAGGAAGATATTCACTACAGTATTACTTGAAACAATAAAGTATTAGAAAAAAGTATTCAATGAAAAGTTAAATAAATTATAATACATAAAAATAATTGGATTTAACATAGAAACATTAAAATTGTGAGGTTCTCAGATTTGAAAGTAAAGGGTAGCAGTGTGGTGCCTGGGTGGCTCAGTCTGTTAAGCATTGGACTCTTGATTTTGTTTTGTTTTGTTTTTTTTAGAATTTTTTTATAAGATTTTATTTATTTATTTGAGGAGAGAGAGAGAATGAGAGATAGAGAGCACGAGAGGGAAGAGGGTCAGAGGGAGAAGCAGACTCCCTGCTGAGCAGGGAGCCCGATGTGGGACTCAATCCCGGGACTCCAGGATCATGACCTGAGCCGAAGGCAGTCGCTTAACCAACTGAGCCACCCAGGCGCCCTGGACTCTTGATTTTGACTCAGGTCATGATCTCAGGGGGTGAGAGCTCATGAGATTGAGCCCCTCATCAGGCTCTGCTCTGTGCATGGAGCCTGCTTAAGATTCTCTCTCTCCTTCTCCCTCTGCCCCTCCCCTTCCTCTCTCTCTCTCAAAAAAAAAAATAGTGAAAAATAGAATATAGCACAATATTGTAGTGAAAAAATAGAATATAGTAGTAAAAAGTAGAATATAGTTCAGTATATTCTGAACTATGCTAAAATATGCATGTATATATGAAGATAAAAAGAAAGGCACTAATATATACATATTCGTCAAATTTGGTCAGACATTACATGTGATGTTCAAATTTGAGAGGTTTCTGACTTTTACTTTCTTCTTTATGCTTTTCAGTATTTTTCACTTTTTATAGTGCTTTATTACTTTTATTATATCATACATTATTTTTATATATTACTTTCTTATTCAAACATAGAATTAAAATTTATGTATGCAGTTTCACATTTTTATTTAAATTCCAGTTAGTTAACATACAGTATAATATTAATTTCAGGTGTAGAATTTAGTGATTCATCAATTACATACAACACCCAGTGCTCATCACAACCAGTGCACTCCCTAATACCTATCACCTATTTAACCCATCCCCTAACTGACCTGTGCTTCAGCAACCCTCAGTTTGTTCTCTATAGTTAAGAGTCTATTTCTTGGTTTGCCTCTCCCTATGTTCATTTGTTTTGTTTCTTAAGTTCCACATAAGAGTGAAATCATATGGTGTTTGTCTTTCTCTGACTGACTTATTTCACTTGGCATAATATTCTCTAGCTCTGTCCACATTGTTGCAAATGGCAAGATTTCATTCTTTTGATGGCTGAGTAATATTCCATTATATATACCAAATCATCTTTATCCATTCATCAGTTGATGGATAGTTGGGCTCTTTCTACAATTTGGCTATTGTTGATAATGTTGCCATAAACATTGGGGGTACATGTATCCCTTCAAATAAATATTTTTGTATCCTTTGGGTAAATACCTAGTAGTACCATTGCTGGATCATAGGATAATTCTATTTTTAACTTTTTGAGGAACTTCTATACTATTTTCCAGAATGGTTGCACCAGTTTACATTCCTACCAACAATACAAGAGGGTTCTCCTTTCTGTCATCCTCACCAACATCTGTTGTTTCCTCTGTTACTGATTTTAGCCATTCTGACAGGTGTGAGATGATATTGTTGTTTTGATTTGTATTTCCCTGATGATGAATGATGTCGAGCATCTTTAATTGTCTGTTAGGCAACCGTATTTTTTTTTTGAAAAATGTCTATTCATGTATTGTGCCATTTTTAACTGGGCTATTTGTTTTTTGGGTGTTGAGTTTGATAAGTTCTTTATATATTTTTGATACTAACCCTTTATGAGATATGTCATTTGCAAACATCCTCTCCCATTCTGAAGGTTGCCTTTTAGTTTTGTTGATTGTTTCCTTCACTGTGCAGAAGTTTTTATCTTGATGAAGTCCCAATAGTTCATTTTTGCTTCTGTTTCCCTTGCCTCTGGAGATGTATCTAGTAAGAAGTTGCTATGGTCCATGTCAAAGAATTATTGTCTGTGTTCTCCTCTAATATTTTGGTGGTTTCCTGTTTCACAGTTGGGTCTTTCATCCATTTTGAATTTATTTTTGTGTGTGGCATAAGAAAGTGATCCAGTTTCATTCCTTTGCATGTGGCTGTCCAGTTTTCCCCACACCGTTTGTTGAAGAGATTTTGTTCCATTGGATATTCTTTCCTGCTTTGTTGTAGATAAGTTGACCATTTAGTTGTGGGTCCATTTCTGGGTTCTCCATTCTGTTCCATTGATCTATATGTCTGTTTTTATGCCAGTACCATACTGTCTTGATGATTATAACTTTGTAATATAGCTTGAAGTCTGGGATTGTGATACCTCCCACTTTGCTTTTATTTTTCAACATACTTTGGTCTTGGTCTTTTCTGCTCCATACAGATTTTTAGGATTATTTGTTCTAGCTCTGTGAAAAATGCTGTTGGTATTTTGATAGGGATTGCATTGAATGTGTAGATTATTTTGAGTAGAATAGACATTTTAACAATATCTTTTCTTCCAATCCATGAGCATGGAATGTTTTTCCATTTCTTTGTGTCTTCTTTAGTTTCTTTTATAAGTGTTCTATAGTTTTCAGAGTATAGATCTTTTACCTCTTTGATTAGGTTTATTCCTAGGTTTCTCATGGTTTTTCATGCAATTGTAAACAGGATTAATTCCTTGCTTTCTCTTTCTGCTGTGTCATTTTTGGTGTATAGAAATACAATATATTTCTGTACATTGATTTTATAAATGAAATCTAACAATACATTAAAAGAATCATTCACCATAATCAAGTGGGATTTATTACTGAGTTGCAAGTGTGGCTCAATATTTACAAATCAATCAATGTGATACATTACATTAATAAAAGAAAGGATAAAAACCATATGATTTTCTCAATAGATGCAGAAAAAGCATTTGACAAAATATAGCGTCCATTCTTGATAAAAGCCCTCAACAAAGTAGGAAAAAAGGGAACATACCCCAGTATCATAAAAGCCATAGATGAAAAACCCACAGTTAATAAATATCCTCCTCAATGAGGAAAAACTGAGAGCTTTTCCTCTATGGTCAGGAACACGGCAGGGATGATCACGCTCATCAGTTATTTAACATAGTATTGGAAGTCCTAACCTCAGGAATCAGACAATAAAAAGAAATAAAAGTCATCTAAATCAGCAAGAAAGAAGTCAAACTTTCACTATTTGCAGACAACATGGTACTTTGTAGAAAACCTGAAAAACTCCACCAAAAAATTACTAGAACTGAAACATGAATTCAGTAAAGACACAGAATTAAAATGTATTTTAAAACTGCTTGTAAGGCAGTGCCAGATCTATTCAACAAATTTAATAAAATGTTCAAAATTGTACTCTGTAAATATCTGATAAGGGCTAATTGATGATAATGGTCATTAAAATAATTTTTTTTTGTATGCCCAAAATGACAGACAAAAAAATTCCAGGGACTTTCAGCATAGTTTAAAGGGAAAAGAAAACATTATCAGGTGATACTTGAGAGGAGTTTTATGAATAGTGTTAAAGGGTTAAGTAATAAAGGGTCAAGGTGACTTTACCATTTAATGGTATATAATATATAAAGCACATGAACAAGTGTCTAGTACATAACATAGACCCAATATATATCAATTCTCTTTCCTTATTTGTGCTCTTGCTAATCAATTTAGTTCTAGCCTAATCCAGAACTCTCACATTGACACTCTCTCCATGCTTCCCACCCTTCCACCTCCCAAACACCCAGTCCTGTACCAAGATACATATATATATGGCAGTGCCAGATCTATTCAAAAACTTAACAGAATGTTCAGAATTGCACTCTATGAATATATGGTGATTCTAATTGCTGATGATAATCACTAAAAGGGCCCTTTTTGGGGTATGTGTATCAATATGCTCAAATGACAGGCAAAAATATTCCAGAAACTTCTATCACAAAGAGATATTGTGATGAACCAGGCACCAGAAACCCTGGAAAAGGATTGGTTAGCATCATGGAGCTCAGATTTGGATCTTGGACATTATCCTTCAACATAGAACGTATGTGGGGACCTGTGTTTCCTTTACCATTATATATATGTCCTTTGTAAATCAGCTGCTGCCCACCGTGGTTAGTATGGCTTGCTACCCAGCTTTTTAGTAATGTGGGTGTGATATGTCATTCCAATTACCCCACCTTTATATATTACTATGCCACTTCTACGTGATCTGTTACTGCGTTTCCAAGGTGTCAAATCTTATGCTTATACATCTACTCACAGATTTACAATAGTTAAATGTACCATTACTTTTCTTCTGTTGTGCATCAGACATTCTATGTGACTGTCTATAGATAATTGTAATCTCCATTTGGATAGCCTTCTTTTAGAAATAAAATAGGTCTTATTTGTACATAATACATTAGTGGAAAAAAGAGTCATGATTAATCACACAGATATCCCAAATATTATTCAACATGCCAGTGGTGTCTGATGCCATCTGTGTCTATTCACCCATTTTGGAGCATGTTAACTATGACCAGTTGCCTTACCTTGCTTCATCATTCTAGGCTGCACTTCTTCGTTGAAATTCAGTAGAAAATAACAATAGTTTTATTAAATAGTAAAAAAAAACACTTTAATATTATTCATCATGGATGACATTGTCATCATGCCACCTCTATCTACTATCCATTATATATATCAATATATATATTATATCTTTTCTCTCTCTGGGTTCCCTCTATTCTCTTCCAATCCCACATCTTTTATTACCTGACTTGAGAAGTTGAGGTGACATTACTGAGATCCGATGGTTAGAAGAAATACCAGTATCCATTGCATACTTCTTTCCTTAGTACAAGGAACCAGAATATATATACCCCTTTGGGCCCATCTCATCAACTCACAGAATACTTCAATTCCTTATCCCTAAGCCTGTAACCCCAGTTAAGTATATCCTAAATGCTTGCCAGTGTTAAAATAAAGATACCCCAAAGGGAGTATTTATTTATTTGTTATGTTATGTCACCATACAGTACATCATTAATTTTTGATGTACTGTTCCATGATTCATTGTTTGCATATAACACTCAGTGCTCCATGCAATACATGTCCTTCTTAATACCCATCACTGGACTTGGACAAAAAAAGCAATGCCTATGGAGCCAAGAGGAAGAGAGAAACACCCTTCTAGCAGTCAAGAGCTTCCAGTCTATTGAATGGTAGGTGTCACTGCCAAACTCCCTCAATACATGGAAAACTTCCAGATGTAGTTGGATCATCCTATATGCAATATCATCTGCTAGGAAAAATCATTCTCTGGAGTTTATTTTTAGGATGGGTTACTGGTACTATTTTGTATATAAAGCATGGTTCATGAGTATCTTCACAATAAAACTCCTACTTAGTGAAGGCTTAAATAACTGATATGTAGGCATACTCTGCTCTCCCTGTCACATTTTCCAGGTGTTGTTAGGACTCTCCAAGCATGAGAAGAATTGCTTTTCCTAGAGTGAGTTCTGGGAGGGGTACCTATTTACTGATATACTGTGGCTTGTGTCAGAAAATTAGACTTTTGGTAGATTATATTAAAATAGCCACTGCCTGCTGAAAATTTAACAGCCACACAATTGAATGGTCCATGGTCAAGGTTTTAGAAAAGTGAATGGTGACCTTGTAGAGATGCAAGCCACTTAATCAATAAATAAAGCCCCAGAAAGCTGAAGAAGAGACAGCTGGCACCTTGACATTCTATTTTGATGGTGGTTTCATTAACTTTTGGAAAATGCATACTTGACTTAAGCTTTAGTTGCTGAGAACTGAATGAAAGAGGCAGACACACTATATTTGCTTTGTGCTAAATGAGTATGTTTAGTGAAATACCTGATTTGGTAACAATAACCACTATGTATACCCAGATGTGCAAATGAGTAGCTAGGTTTATAGACTGATGATAAATATGTGCAGAGAAATTAGGAGCTTAGTTAGACAATCAATCCACACATCACTTTCTTTTAACTAACAGGACACATGGAATTCCTGCAAGCATGTTTCCTGAGTTCCTATTGAAAATAATTTGGTTTGTTTTCCAACTTTTCTTGAAAGTCAGAGAAAATTTACCTTGTTAAGGAAATCATACTCACCATGATAAAGAAATACAATGTACAGAATAACTGAATAATCACTTATTCCTAAGAGGAGAAATCTTTTCAAATAGGATCAGATCAATATACCTTTCAACCAAGCATTATATTTGTAATATTTGAATAAGAATATGGGGAGGAGGTGGAGAAAGATGGCAGAGGAGTAGGAGACCTGGATTTCATCTGGTCTCAGGAATTCAGCGGGATAGGGATCAAACCATTCTGAACACCTACGAACTCAACAGGAGACCGAAGAAGAGAGTAGCAACAACTCTGTGAACAGAAAAGCGAGCACTTACTGGAAGGTAGGACTTGCAGAGAAATGAATCTGAGGCGATATTCGGGAGGATAGACGGTGGGGGAGGGGGCCTCCGTTGGCCGCTTCTGGCAAGCGGTGGAGCCGCGGAGCACAAAATCGGAACTTTTAGAAGTCGGCTCCGCTGAGGGAGGTTGCTCCGGTGGCTAAGTGGGGGGTGGAACCCTCACGGGACAGTGTGGTCTCAGGACCCTCGGGGTCACAGAAAGACCGGGGGTGCCTGAGTGTGGCAGAGCTCCCAGGTATCGGAGCGGGGAAGCCAGCTGCAGAGACGGAGCCAAGGTGCGGGCTCTCAGCTCGGGGTGGCCATAAACTGTGATCCGCGGCCCAGTCTGGCCACTGCTCCTCCAGCAGGGACCCAACAAGCGGCAGATCTGGGGAGACAACCCTCCCTCCCCCGGGAAGAGCAGCACGGGAGCGCACCACAGGGATCTGCTGGGTTTGGAGACTCCACACCGAGTTGGGTGCCAGAGATAGAAAGACTTGGTCATAGGCCGGGTGAGCATGGAGTGTGGCCAGGGAGACGGGAGTGATTGACTGCTTTTCTCTGGGGGCGCACTGAGGAGCAGGGCCCCAAGTTCTCGGCTCCTCTAGGGGGGAGATTGGGAAGCCGCCATTTTCACTCTCGTCCTCCAAAGCTGTACCGAGAGCTTGCAGGGAACAAAAGCACCTGAGAGCAAACCCAAGCAGATTACTTAGCCCGAACGGGCAAGGGCGGGGCAATTCTGCCTCGGCAAAGACATTTGGGAACCACGGCAACTGGCCCCTCCCCCAGAAGATCAGCAAGAACCGCCAGCCAAGACCAAGTTTACTGATCAATGAGAACGGGAGAACTCCAGCTCAAGGGGAATACTGCACATAGAATTCATGGCTTTTTTACCATGATTCTTTAGTCTTTCAAAGTTAACTTTTTTAACTTTTTTTGAATTTTTCTTTTTCCCTTTTTCAACCAACATCTTATCAATCCCTTTTTTAAAAAAATTTTTTTTATTTTTCATTTTTAGAGTCATATTCTATCTCTTCATAATAG